>NW_020202433.1:8902-16333 GCF_001531365.2 Cynara cardunculus var. scolymus
CAAACTCTCTTCTTTTTCAACTTCAACTCCCTCATCTCCTCCTTCATTAGATATATCTTGAAGAATGCGATCATAGTCATCACATTCATCAATATTAAATGATAGAGACGTTAGACTCGGACAAGGTTGTTGAGCTGCATATTCCGGGAAGATCATAGCAAGATCATCAACAAACGTTCCAATATGAATATTCTACACGTTTGTTGCATCATCATCATCATCATTGTTATCATCATCACTAGAATCTGCTCGATTATCTGATTTAGTAGCTTCCGAATAAGGAGAAGCTCTGGCAGTTAAAGTGCGTTGCTGATCAGAAGCTCCCCGCACCAGTTCACCCCTCTCATTTACATTTTCTCTTAGCTCAATTCCCTGTTCAGGTACCCCTTGTGCCTGAACTCTCTCTTCTACTTGTATATCTCTCTCAGCTGAGGCATGGGGTGATCCTTGGGCAAGTTCAACTGGTTCTGGCTGAACTATCAGATCTATCACTCTTCTATAGTCTATTACACATTGAGCATTTTGATCAGCTAGAGCAATCAATTCTGGTGGAACTGGCATAATAGAATCCAAATCTTCAACTTCCTTATGCTGTCGAATTCTTGTCATGACGAATGTTGGCCCTTTTTCBGAATTYRGTCTGGCCGGAATATCTTCATTCGCATCCATCATGGCTTTAATAAAGAGTTGCAGAAATCTTTGAAATGGCACGAATTTTCTGGCCTTGGACGGGAACCTTTTAGCATTGACCARCTCAAGTAATTCATTCCAAATGACAAGTGCATAGTCATAGTGTCTTGAAAACACTATGCCATGAAAGAATTTTAGGAATGTGCTGCTATAGGTATTAATTCCTTGGGTTTTTGATGTAAGGCACTGATTTAGTATCGAGAAGAGCAGATGCCAAACTGATGGTAGAAAACGTCTCTTAAATTGAGTAGGATTATTCAATGTCGCAGAATATCCTAATCTTTTGATATCAATGCATAACTGATTATCTGAGACGAAATCTTCAAACCCATTCGGTCCAGGAGCAGGAAGATGAAGTATTCTTCTTAATCTTCTTAAAGTCAGACGACTGACGTATTCATCGACCTCTCCTTGAAGATATAAAGCATCTCCGTCCTTTTCAATTGTAAGAGTACCCCCAAAACTGTTGAAGATACACCATAGGAACTGATGTATGGGCAGATAAAGCATATGAAATGGGGTGGCCTTTCAGGATTTCCGTTATGATAGGGTATTCGGCAGGCATATCGAATACCTATGAAATGGGGTCTAACAATCTCCCCCTAAGTAATGAAAGAACAAACATAAACTAATCTATGAACAATATTGAAGAACAGAGACTAATCTAAAGAAAAGCATCAATTTCCAAATTTTCATTGGATGATGAATTCTTACAATAATGGAAGCAAAGACATTCAGTTTAAGGCAAAAATTATAAAACTCTATTCATGATCTACCTTGAGATATTTCACTGAAGCGCAGTAGTAGTCTTCGATAACTGATGACTGTAGATATCTCATGAATGAGTTGTTTCCCGTCTTCCCTTGGCAYATGGGTTCTACCCAATCTATCTCTGATAACTTTCTAAAACCATTCAAGTGTGTCGGTTGAATACTTGAATGCTTCAATTAGTCTGAGAAATTTCTTTACCCTGAACTCATTCTTGAAGACAAGTCCAAGCTCGAGTTGAGTCAAGACAGAAGCAGATCTCTTCTCCTGCAGGCCAGGGAAGTCTTCATCAGGTGGAGTGCAGGAGAGTCTTTTGATGCCCAAATGAAGAGCAATTTGAAAATCAGTCTTGGCTCGATGCTTCACCAAGGTCTCCATCGTCTTCACAATTGCTCTATTTGCCATCCCAAATCTTATGCCTTGATCATGTCGCTGAGTTGTGAATGCATAAAGGTCGATCAAGTCATAGGGATTAAGATTGATCAAGTCATTGTCATTGAAGACGCTAACCTGACCATGGGTTCTCTCCACTGTGTACTCGATATATTTTATAGCTCTATTAGTGAAGGACCTCATCTTTATGTCCATTACCATCCTTATTCCATCGTTTGAAAAGACAGCCTGTGGTGGTTGGGTAGTTTGTCTAACAAACCTATGCTGTAGGAGGTCCATGGATTCTGGCGATAGAATTGGAGGATTGAGAGTCAAACTTTCATCATGATTATGGTATAGGTACTGATGGATATTCTCCATCATTACTGGTACCCTTGGTGGCATCTCCGGACGTCTCCTTAGCAACTCTATATTCTCAATGATTTCGTGGTATAGGGTTGTGTTTGGGCTTGAGGTTGTTGAGTTGAGGACGGTTGGATGTTTGTTTGTTCAGGTTCATTGGGTATGATGATGAACGATTCTTTGGTGCGAGGGGTTGGTGATGTGGTTAATGGTAGGCTTGATGTTGGTGATGTAGTGAAAGGTGGGTTGGTTTCTGTTGGTGGGGTTGATGGATTTTCATCGGATGAGGAACTCAACACAATGGGTTCAGGTATGGTGGCAAGGGGAACATGTACATTATGTACATCTGCAGAGGGCTGAGCCTCTGGTTCCCTTGCACAGGTTCCTTGGTTTGGTGATGATGGTGGGTTTTGTGTTTGGTGATCGGATGTTGAAGGTGCAGCAGATGGTGCTTCCTGAGTTGTAGAAACCGGGTTCTCCCCCTCATGAGGACCAAGACCATGATCATCTTGGTCTGGATCCTCATGCCTTGGCCTCTTCTACGGGTGGATGGCCGAGCATGAAGCTCTGCTTCTCTTCTTCTTGAGGCGGAGGGAGGTCAGGTAGGCTCTCATAGCCTTTCTTCTTCGATCGACCTCCATAGATTATAAGAGGGAGGCGGTGCATTCTTGTTGGTCAGCAAGGCTCTAGGAAAGAGCCTTGGTCGGTTGAGCCGCTCGATGAATGAATTTAGCACTTATCATGTTGAAAGAGGAGATAAGTGCCTTGGATAGATCCTTGAGGTCGGCTCCTGTGGCATACTCAGAGGTGGTGGATGAGGAGGCTAGGGGAGGTATGGAGGTAGAGGTGGATGGGATGAGAAGGTTGGTGATCATGGCTCTAATTTCTGCAGCAAAGGAGGATAGGGCTTCATCGAATGATGGTGCTGTAGGGCTGGGTGCTGGAGGTGGTGTTGGGGTATTTGGGCTAGAATGGTGGATGAAAGTTGGTTTAGGGTGGTTTGTATGGTGGCCATTTGGTTGGTGAGGGAGGCTAGGGTTTCATCAATTGATGAAGTTGTTTGTTGTGGGGTTGGTTGAGGGATTTGGGAAAGGATGGTGGCAGGAAGGGTGTTAAGGGTTTGGGAGATGGTGTTTATCTGGGTGGTGATGGAGGCTAAGGTCTCATCGATCGCAGTTGCCTGGGCCGTGAGAGTGGCGATGAAGTTCATCATCAATTGGTTTCTTTGGGTGGCAAAGGTGGAGGAGGTGTTATGGTATTGGGTTACGGTTTTTTGCAGCATTTGGAGACGGGTTGTATTGTCTCGGGTTTGGGTTGCAAGGATGGCAAGGGATTGTTTAAGGGTGGTGATATCGATGGATGGTGGGTTTTCAACAATCCCTTGGATGATGAGTTTTAGGTCCTCCAAGGACCGCTGAACTGAGTCAACAAAGGCTTGGAACTCAGCCTTTGTGACCAGATCGACCACGGGGGTAACCCCTGCAACAACGGATGCTGTACGTTGAGCCTCAACTCCAAAGGCGCCTTCATTGCCTTGTGAAAATATAGGCCGTGAAGGACTTCCATCATGTCCTTGATAGCCCTCTAGTGAGGAGCTATCTCCTGATGTTGCAACAACTTCTTCTTCTTCCTCGGCTTCAGAGGCCAGGTAAGAGAAGTAAGTATGTTTCCCCTTCGCTAGATCGAGTATCAAAGGGGGATTTTGTGCAAGAATGGGAGATCGCTCTAAACGATCTTGGGGTTCAGCAATGTCAGAAGCAACACATGCTTCTAGGTGTGTAGGGTCGGGAGATGCACGAAGAGTGTCATCATCACATCTTCATCATCCAATGAAGATGGCTCCTGTGCTCCCTCGCTTGATTGAGGGGACGGCTCTATGCGCTCTAGGGTAGCTGCCCTTGGTGCATGGGACATTAGAGAGCGTTCGTAAGTTCTTCGGATCTCAGATGTCTCTAGGATGACACTGAGCATGGCTCTGGAGATTGGCCTGTCGATGGTGTAGCCATCCTTTGAGAGTGTAGGTCGATGGCCATGCATCTTGAAGAGTGGAGTGAATGGTTTCTCGGCTGGTAGGTTATGTTTCCTCATCGCATCCCCTATAAAGAGAGAGAGGAAATGAGGAAACAAAACAGAAGTCAAGGGTTTGCCGGTGGCCTAGAGCTTGCACTTCTTGACTACTGCTGAGTGAATCTCATTGTATATGAGGAAAGCGTAGTCAAGAGGGATGTTGAAGAAGAGGCCGTACATAATCATCATTATGTTGATGTTGCCTTGATCCATCGACCCTAGCTTGCATGTGAGGGCCCTGTTCAATATGGAAAAGAACATATTCCACATTGGCGGCAAAAAATGCCTTTTGAAATCTGAGGCGTTGCGTAGGTCATGATTGTTAGCTAGCATTTTTATGAACCGGAGGATGTCTGAGGTTGTGGGTTGGTCGGCATATTGGTCAATCCTGAGCTCTCGGCGGGTGGGAATGCACAGAACCCTAGAGACTTTTGCCTGAGAGATCTTGAGCAAGCAGATCATGTCATATGGGGCTTCGATGTCCCCCATTATTCCATGGCTGTCAGGGTCGTACTCACAGGTTTGCCAGTATTGTTGGACATACTTTAGAGGTACGCCATTATCAGTTAGAGTCAGGGCAGGTAGAAGGATGCAGTTACGGAAGAACTCGATTATCACAGCAAACCTGTCGTCGAACAGGGTGGTTCGAAGCTCGATGGCATGATTGTTGGGCTTTATTGGTAGAAAGACGATTGCTCGGTTGTCGGTGCCGGTGGATTGGACATGACTATCATTGTCGTTGGACTCGTGTGATACGGAGGAAGCCATTGTGGATACAGTTGCAGGTAGGTTTGTGCGTCAAAGTCTAGTTGCAGGTTTTAGGAAGCGTAAGGGATGACTGGAGGTAGAAGAAGGGTATATATAGGTGGGGGGAGGAGAACATGAAACGGTTTTCTGATTATTATATTTAAATAATCATGAAAGGTGAAGGYGTTTGGAAAAAGGTGAGTTGATTTGGGGATCGTGAGCCGTCTTGATTGTACGTGCCATTAATGTTGGAGGACACGTGTCAAGGCGGGGATAGGGAAGGGTAATTTGAAACGGTTCATGGGGAACATGCTGTATATGGTGTCAGACGCGTGGGAGGATGACGTATGTATATGGTGTCAGGCGCGTGGAAGTGTATCCAAAAAAATTTAAATTCCATCTAATTGTAAGATAAATATGAATTACAAAGTTTTGGTCTTCTAAAAACCCATGTTGTATAGTTTTTAGTCACAAAAGCTGCAATTTTGTATAATCTTTAGAAAGTTTTCAATTAAGATGGGTTTTTGGATGAAAATTATTTTGTCATGGAACCAGAGGAGCTCTGGTTGGTCATGACTCATTGGGTGAGGAACCAGAGCTGCTCTTGTTGAACATATATGAATGAATTCATCGATGAAATGTTGGATTGTATGATAAATAAGCCTTGGATGACAAACCAGAGGCTCTGGATAAGCATGGGCAATCCATTATGTAGAACCAGCGGGGCTCTGGTTTAAATATACATGGTGTATTATTTAGCATTTAAGTGTCCAGAGGCTCTGGATAGTAGGACCAGAGGCTTTGGTATGGAAAATGCATATTTATGCAATGGAGATTCATGATGAATGAATAGCTCCCCCTCAAATCATGCATGTAGATAAGATTTGGGTTTTAGAAACTCACCCTAGAACCAACAACGATGTTGATTGAGGTGACCAGAGGCTCTGGTCTTTACAACCAGAGGCTCTGGTTGTGAATGAAGATGAAAAGTTGTATGAAAAATGTCTAAGTATGCAAATGGATGTGCATATGAATGGGTCTTTGAGACCAGAGGGCTCTGGTTCCAAAGACAAAGAATCCAGAAGCTCTGGTCTTTAGAACCAGAGGCTTTGGTTGCAAAGGCGATGAAAAGAAGTATGAAAATATGGTTAAGTGCATGTGAGTGAGAAAAGGGGGGGGGGTCTTTGGGTCCAGAGGGGCTCTAGTTACAAAGAGTATGAATCCAGAGGCTCTAGTCTTTAGAACCAGAGGCTCTGGTTGTCTTGGATATGCTATTAAAGATGAATGAAAGGTGAATTTAACATGCCAAGTCTTATTTGGAAACCAGAGGTCTCTGGTTGCAAAGGACTTGGAAACCAGAGGCTCTGGTCTTTAGAATCAGAGGCTCTGGTTACATGAATGATGTTATGCGATGGAGTCCACAAAGGCTCTGCTCTCAAAGGATGAGAATCCAAAGGCTCTGGTCTATAGGACCAGAGGCTCTAGTCTCAAAGTGTGAGAATCCAGAGGCTCTGGTCTATAGAACCAGAGGCTCTAGTTGCGAAGGTAATACTTAGTGAATAAAAGCTAAGTATTTGCTTTGGACCAGAGGTCTCTGGTTCCAAAGGCGATGAAAAACTTTGAGCCATATTAAAATGTTTCTTCATGGCCCGAGGCTCTGGTCTTTAGAACCAGAGACGCTGGTTTGGAGTATTTATTGATTATGGCTTATTGCTATGTATCACTCATAGGCATAACCATGAGATATTGAGAATCTCTGATTTAAGAACTTTTATTGCCTTTAAGTGGTAAGATTCAGCATACCCATCTTGCTGACTAGGAATAAAAATCTTTTCTCGTCAAGAGCTTTTGTGAAGATGTCAGCAAGTTGTATCTCAGTGGGAACAAAGTACATTTCTATATTACCTTTTTCAACATTGTCTTTCAGAAAATGGTACCTTACATCGATATGCTTGGTCTTGGAATGCTGCACTGGGTTTGCAGAGATTGCTATAGCACTCTTGGAGTCACAAAGGATGGGAATTTTGTCATAATGGAATCCATAGTCCTTAAGCTGAGTCTTCATCCAGAGAACTTGTGAACAACAACTAACAGCAACAACATATTCTGCTTCTGCTATAGAGGTTGAGACATAGTTTTGTTTTCTGGAATTCCAACTTACCAGCTTGTCCCCCAAGAGTTGACAGCTTCCAGTCGTGCTCTTTCTATCAAGCTTGCAACCTGCATGATCTGCATCTGTGTAGGCTATTAGATCAAAGCCAGAATTCTTTGGATACCAGAGACCCAATGAGGGAGTTCCCTTGAGGTATCTAAAGATCCTCTTGACTGTAGAGAGATGAGATTCTTTAGGATTTGATTGATATCTTGCACAAAGACATGTAGCAAACATAATGTCTGGTCTACTAGCACTTAGATACAGAAGTG
>NW_020202433.1:19709-21591 GCF_001531365.2 Cynara cardunculus var. scolymus
AAATCAAAATTAGCATGGATGTTTGTGGGAGGTGTGGGTTCRGAGGTTGATGCTTCAGAGTGATCTTCTTGAGGTTTCATCGATTTTGACTTCGATGAATTCTTAATTTTACTTGGGTGATTCATCGATTCATCAGTTGATGGTTCCTCATTCGGATTCTCCTTTCATCAACAGTACTTGCTGATGAAGTGGAATTGACACCCAGAGACTCTGGTTTGAACATAGGGTTTCCATCGGTCTCTGATTTGGAGGTGTCATTCCTTTCATCAGAATTTTTACATGTACTGCTCTCGTACACCACATTTTCAAAATCCTTTCTTAAAATGACAGATTTTCCATCGACTTTAACGCTTTTAAAATTTGCTTTTGGTTTCGGGATAAAGTCGGGTTTCTGAATGCATCCAAGTTTGAAAGTAGATTCAAGGGTGGATTTCTTTGATTCGAYGAAGGAGTCCAATTCATTGAATCCAATCCCTTGAGTGTCCGTTTGACCGTTTAACTTTTCATACACATCATGGGCATCCTTGTATTTCTTCATCAGAAGTTCATTGGTTTGAAGCTTCTGGTGAAGGATCTCCCTTTCCTTTTGAAAGAAATCTTTAAGAGCAACTGAGTTTAGTCTCTCTGTCTCTGATTCTTTTAAGGCCTTACTTTTCTTTTCTAAGTCCTTAGTTATTCGTTTGTTTAGTTCCAGAAGTTTTTCTTTCTCTGATTTCTTAAGTGTGGTGATGCGAGTCTTTTCCTTAGCAAGTTCGGTTTTTTCTTCGGTTAGAAGATCAATCTCTCTTTTGTAGAAACTTGCTTCTTTTTCCGCTTTTAGTCTTTCAGATTTTTCAAAATTTAATTTCTCCTTCAATTTAAAGAAATCCTCTGAAAGTTTTATCACCCTTAAATCTAGCTCAGATGGAGCAGAGTTGGTTTCATTGGAAGTAGACTCACATACCTGATCATTAGAGTCGGAGGTGGGTTCTGTAGTGGATGTGGCCATCAGACAGATAAGTGCTTTATCTTCTTCATCGGATGAAGAGTCGGATACCCAATTTTCTTTCTCAGCCATCAGGCTTCGCTCTTTTGAATTGTACTTGTACTTATTCTTGTAGTCATTGGCATCCTTTACCAATCGTCCTCTGCACTCTTATGAAAAATGACCAATTTTCCCGCATCTGAAGTAGCGAAGGTCATTTTTCCTTCCGTTTCTATCTTCTTTCTTGTCCTCTCTCTCTTCTCTTTCTTCTCTTTCTTCTCTTCTGTAAGACCCGAGTTTTAAAAACACATTATCGTTACCTTACCCAAATTGTACCGTACTTAAATAACGGTCAATAATTGTTGAAGGTTTAAACCTTTAAATTACTAAACTTATTATAATTATAATATTATAGTATATATATATATATATATGAGAGTTAAAAAAATATATATAAACACATGCATCGTAACGATGATTCACCACTTTGTGATTGATCGCTTAAAAGTGGTCAATAAATTACGTACTTATATATATATATATATATGTATATAATGGGAGACTCGGGGTGTGTGCCCGTACGTCGGCTCGATAGTTGGTGTGGTTTGGCCACCCCACGAACACTACATGAATTGAAGGATTGTGTTTAAATGATGTTTTGAAATGAGAACTGTGAAACATCTTGATTTCTATGAATTCAGTTGAATTGATTTTTAAGTCTTCCGCTTTATTATCGATGTTACGTATTATTATTTCAAGTTTATATACAATCTGTTCACTGAGCCCTGTGATCAGCCGTGTTCTTGTTTTCTGACACGGCAGATTCCAAGTGATTCTGATAAGGGACGGGACTTGAGATCGAGCGTTTGACTTTTTGGAGTTGGTAAACTCGTTGGTAGATGTATAATATGCCAAACT
>NW_020202433.1:22156-30504 GCF_001531365.2 Cynara cardunculus var. scolymus
AAAGGTTTAACAAACAAAAACCTCAGTCCTTCTCAATTTCCATTAAACGGACTTTGAACTCAAGGTATAAAGATCGTCTCTTGAATCATCCTTTTAATAGCGTTACTGAAATGGTCGACGCAGCAAAGTATATTGATCGGTCACGACAACAATTGTTAACTTCACGTGTTGACAATAAGTAACGCGGATCTGAATCTTTCTCCCAAAGCAACCCTCGTTTTGTAAAATCAAAGTCGAGCAGTGATACTCAAAAAGGCTCGAATCTATTCATGCCATGACTTCCAGTGTTGTCTAGCAGTGGGAGTCAAAATATTTCTAGCCTTGTTATTAATTGTGATCAATGCAATCTTCGACGTCAACTGGGTCCGTGTTTAAAGATGACTAGCTCTTGTTTCAATTGTCGAGAACAAGGTCACATGGCAAAAGATTGTCTCAAAGCTCGGATCCAAACTGATAAAGGGAAAGGTAAACAACCAAGTACTAGTGGACGAGTCTTTGCATTACCTGGCAGCAAATCTCAAGCGGGTTTGATTTCGGGTCATGTTAAATTAATTGATTTATCTGTTTATGTTTTGTTTGATACTGGTGCGACACACTCAATTGTTTCTGAACAATTAGAATCCTGATTAAAATCGTATGAGCAAACCACCGAATTTCCAGTGGTAATATCTACTCCAATGGGTGGTTCAATTTGTGTGCTAACTCGTTTTTCCAACTGTCCGTTGCTTATTGGGGACTGCATACGAGAGGTCACTCTGCTTCCAATGCATATGTCCTACTTCGATTTAATATTGAGTATGGACTGGTTGTCACACCACCGGGCAACAATAGACTGTAATGCCAAACAAATTCTGTTTGGGGATATAGACAACCCAGAGGCAATCTTCTAAGGAGGTACACCAAAAGAAGATGTTAGTGTAGTAGTCTCTATTACTGTGAAACAATATATGTGACAAAGCAATGAAAGTTTTCTTGTTGCTCTACAAGATCCCGAACAGGTATTTTCTACTTCTGCATCCATACCTGTTGTTTTTGAATATCTTGATGTGTTCCCCGACGATTTACCGGGTATACCCCAGTACGGGAAGTTGAATTTACCATCTATCTAGTCCAGAAAGCTTCTCCTATATCCAAGGCTCCTTACCGAATGGCTCCAACTAAAATGATAGAGCTTAAAACTCAACTTGATGATCTATTAAAGAAAGGTTTCATTCGACCCAGTGTTTCACCCTGCGAAGCCCCAGTTCTTTTTGTTAAAAAGAAAGATGGTACGATGCGTCTTTGTGTCGATTATCGGGAACTTAATAAAGTAACTATTCGTAACAAGTATCCGTTGCCAAGAATTGATGATATGTTCGATCAATTACAAGGGGCACAATACTTTTCCAAAATTGATCTTCGGTCCAGGTTCCATCAAATTCGTATCCGAGATTGTTATATTCCGAAAACAGCATTTAGAACTCGCTATGGGCACTACGAATTCTTAGTAATGCCTTTTCGGCTAACTAATGCTCCAACGGTCTTTATGGATCTTATGAATCGGGTTTTCAAAGATTATCTCAATGAATTTGTTATCGTGTTTATTGATGACATCTTGATTTACTCGAAGTCAAGAAAGCAACATGATCAACATCTTCATATTATTTTGGAGACTCTTCAGACAAAAAGTTGTATGCAAAACTTTCCAAATGTGAATTCTGGCTCGATCAAGTGTCTTTTCTCGGACACGTAATCTCTGTTGAAGGTGTCAAAGTGGATCCAGCAAAAATTGAAACTGTCACTAATTGGTCACGACCTACGAACGTATCTGAAGTTCGTGGTTTTCTGGGTCTGGCTGGTTATTACAGATGATTCGTTGAAGGTTTCTCTAAAATATCTTTGTCGTTGACTTGATTACTTCGAAAAGGAGTCAAATTCAATTGGGGTTCCGAACAAGAATCTAGTTTTGAGGAATTGAAGCATCGATTGGTTACCACACCTATTCTTGTATTGCCGTCTGGCACTGGTGGGTTTCAAGTTTATAGTGATGCTTCAAAGAAAGGTCTCGGTTGTGTTCTTATGCAACACGGAAAAGTGATTGCATATGCTTCTCGTCAATTAAAGCCTTATGAGGTCAATTATCCGACTCATGATCTCGAATTGGCTGTAGTGATCTTCGCACTCAAGATCTGGCGTCACTWTTTGTACGGTGAGACCTGTGAAGTTTTCACTGACCATAAAAGCCTCAAATACATCTTTACTCAAAAAGAGTTAAATATGCGTCAAHGAAGRTGGCTYGAACTTTTGAAAGATTACGATGTTCGGATACAGTATCATCCGGGAAAGCTAATGTAGTCGCTGACGCTTTAAGCCGTTAAGCTGTGGAACAAGTTTCTTCTTTAATTGTTTCTACAGAGTTGGCTTTGGAAATCAAACAGTTCGGACTAGAAATCTATCCGAGTTTGCAAACGGAAATTCTATCGAATCTAATGGTAGAATCGACTTTAATCTCTCGAATCAAAGAAGCCCAACAAGATGATAGTGAATTATGGGCAAATTTCCAGCAGGCACAAGAGAATTCTAGTTCAAAGTTCAGAATGGATGATGATCACATGTTGTGGTTTCGGGATCATCTTTGTGTTCCGAATAACTCGGAGCTTAGAGATCTAATTCTGACCGAAGCTCATAACTCTATGTTTTCGGTTCATCCTGGCACAACAAAAATGTATCGTAATTTAAGAAATCATTTCTGGTGGATTGGAATGAAGCGAGATATCGCCGAATTTGTAGCTCGTTGTCTCACTTGTCAACAAGTTAAAATTGAACATCAACGTCCGGGTGGTGTTCTCCAATCGTTGAACATTCCAGTAGGGAAATGGGAGCACATAACTATGGATTTTGTAGTCAGATTACCCCGTACGATCTTGAAACACGATGCAATCTGGGTAGTGGTAGACCGACTGACAAAATCGGGTCATGTTCTTCCTGTCCGACAAACTTGGTCAATTGATAAGTTGACCGAAGTTTTCCAACGTGAGATTGTGCGTCTTCATGGCACACCTATATCGATTACCTCCGATCGAGACCCACGTTTTACATCTGGATTTTGGGAAAACTTAAATAAAGCTTGGGGCACACGTTTGAATTTTAGTACAACCTTTCCTCCTCAAACTGATGTAAGTTCCATATCTCTAAATTCGATTTCGGGGACGAAATCTCCTTTTTAAGGGGGGGGGGGGGAATTGTAAGACCCGAGTTTTAAAAACACATTCTCGTTACCTTACCCAAATTGTACCGTACTTAAATAACGGTCGATAATTGTCGAAGGTTTAAACCGTCAAATTACTAAACTTATTATAATTATAATATTATAATATATATATATATATATATATGAAAGTTAAAAAAATATATATATATATAAACACATGCATCGTATCTGATTCCTCATCTGCATCAACCGCCTTCTCCTTCTCATCTCTCTCTCTCATTTTTTTGTTCTCTCTAAGATATTTCTCAAATCGTTGAAGCAATCGAAGTAACGATTATATATTCGGAATCCACTCTTCGAACCCCTTGATAAAGGTATAAATTTCATTCGTTTTTATTAGGGTGTTTATGTTAGTATTTTTAGACCGGTTTATAAATTATGTTATGTATAAGTTTACGGATAGATATTGTTATAAGTATGATATATTTCATGTTTAGAATGCTAGGATTGATAAAATTGATGTAGAAATTAAAATGGTAGATTATGGTTTCGTTATGGTTAGATTTGGTGTATATGTTTAACGGTACGCCAATTGTTCGATATAATGTCGAAAAGAGTAAAATTGCATGATTAAGCTTAAGTTAGCGACCATTGGACTTGTTTTACGGTTTAGTATGTTGAAGTATGTTTATAGCACGTAAATGTAGCGAATCATGAAAGTTGGATTATAAAATTTAGTCGGGAATTGCGGAATCGGACTTTACCGACTATGCAGGTTCATACTTTGACAGTGTATAACTTACAAACCGTAAATCGGAATAAGCTTATATTTTGCATTTAGAAAGCCCTTAATGTATACTACAACTTTCATGTAGGGTCGAAAATCCAGTCATGAATCTAAGTGGCCCAAAACAGTGTGTTTTCGGGGCTGTTCGCAATGTATTTAGGATTGATATGCTATTTTGTAATATTCGTATAAAATAGATGGATAATCCAAATAAGATGATTTGAGAACCAGTACTTTCATTGCATATCATACTACATCTTTCTTTTAAATAGTATTTTCTGTATTGATCTCTAAGTGGGATAAAAATGCTCCTGAAAATGAGGGTCAAAAGTTATTAAAAGTAGAAACGGAATTATATAAAGCTAAGTGTTGCGTCGATTTCGTAATACATATTCGACTGTCGTATTTGAAGTTTAAGTTGTTTATAAACATGTAGACCTAAGTAGTTTATTAGTAGAATTAAGATATGATCTTACATTGTTTAAGTAATAATCGGTTTGCGCATTCGTTAGGCACGCGAGCAAGTCGAACTTTACCGTGAATCTCGTTTGATCGTGCTTTACTTCTCTATTTCGCTTAAGGTACGAATTTCACTTTCTTTGACTCTTGGGCAACTAGTTGTTGTAGTTGACCATTCCTAACGGTGGTTCACCACTTTGTGATTGATCGCTTAAAAGTGGTCAATAAATTACGTACTTGTATATATATATATAAACTTTTGAACCTTTATCGTAAACTCTTGAATCTTTATCGTGAACACTTGATTTTTAGTTCGTTAAATTATATGTTTGAATATTTCAATTTTGTTAAATTGATTGTCATATTTTGAAGTAGTTTCGAGTTTTATGAAGTACTTTGAATGTTGACTTTTTATGAACGTCATTCGAGTAGTAGCAGATGTTTAGTTTTATTGGTTTTCAGAACAACCCAATTAATTGGCGCATCATTTGGGATGCCTTCTATGGCGGCTTTGTAGCCATGGCGTCCTGCAAGTGAACTCGGTCTACAAGGTTAGGCCCAATAGTGGCTTACGTGAACCCACCTTGTGGACTAGGCCGATTTTATATGCTCCAGGGCGGATGGATCGATCCTAGGATTACCCACCATGTAACCGTAGTTAAATTCACGGGGGACTCGGGGTGTGTGCCCGCACGCCGGCCCGATAGTTCGTGTGGTTTGGCCACCCCATGAACACTACAGGAATTGACGGATTGTGTTTAAATGATGTTTTGAAATGAGAACTGTGAAACGTCTTGTTTTCTATGAATTCAGTTTAATTGATTTTTAAGTCTTCCGCTTTATTATCGATGTTACATATTATTATTTCAAGTTTATATACAATCTGTTCACTGAGCCCTGTGCTTAGCCGTGTTCTTGTTTTCTGACACGGCAGGTTCCAAGTGATTCTGATAAGGGACGGGACTTGAGATCGAGCGTTTGACTTTTTGGAGTTGGTAAACTCGTTGGTAGATGTATAATATGCCAAACTTATAAATAGTTGATAGAATTTAATATTTTGGATTGTAAAGCATGTTTTAGAAGTTAATCTACGTTTGGAGTTTATTAGTAGCTCTACAATGTTTGTGTCTTAGAATTAAGTCCCGTTAGTGACACCGCTCGTTCCGGACCACAAGGACGGGGGATGTTACATCTTCTGTTTTCCCTCTGATAGAATTTTGATTGTTTCTTCTCATGGTATGACTGATATTTCTCCTTCTTGTAGTCTCTTCGTTCATAGGGTCTCTTGATGAACTTCTTTTGGAACTGTCTTGTAATCAAGGCCAGAGACTTAGCAAAGGCTTTGATATCATCATCTGATTCAGATGTCTCGTCTTCAGATTCCGATTCTACCACCATTGCTTTCTTTCCTTTCTTCTTGTGATCTCTTGTGATCTCTTGATGAACTTCTTTTGGAACTGTCTTGTAATCAAGGCCAGAGACTTAGCAAAGACTTCTGAGAATCTGGTATCCTGTCTTTACTGTGACTAGACAAGATGGACAAATCTGGAGATTTAGTGAAACTGATTTTTCAAGCTTATATTTGGAAGATTTAGAGTATATGTATTTTGAGATCAGAAACATGACTAACAGGAAGGAGGGAGCTCTGATTGCTCTTGATGCTATTAAAAGATTTATGCGGTGTCATGGAAAGCTGGCTATGGTCATAGATGTTCAAATGGGCCTCGAAGACAATCAAAGAATCATCAACCTGAAAAGACCTAATCAAGACTTAGAAGATATTGATGCTTATCCTGTTTACATGATTCTTGAAAAGCCAGAGTTTGGAGTCATATATTTTGCTAAGCTTCAAGTGAAGAAATTTATGAGATTCAGTGAGCTGAATAAGTATTCAGATGGTACGATAAGGTTGGTAAGACGAGCGCTTGATTTGAAAAGAGTGAACAACGACAGAGCTGCAGAGTCAGAGAGAATGAGTTCTAAAGAAAGATATCTTTTGGTCAATGCTATAAATATGCTCGGGGAGAAGATTTAGTACAGGAACGCTCTAAGGAGGTTAGAGAAAGTTCTTGGACTTAGAAAGACAAAATTTTCAAGAGTCCAAACTTGAATCCAAAGGGGGAGAATGTTGGGTTTGAGTATGAGCATTATTGTTGTATTCAAGTTTCTCCGTATCTTACATGTTTTTGTAATAGTGTAGTTTTATTACTTCCTTAGTATAGATAGTATTTTCCTTTGTAATTGTCATTATCAGGTCATTAGCAGATTGTAATCAGATTTAGAGCTGTAATACTCTCTCTCAATCAAGGAAATTACATATCTATTCTTTCAATTCTTACATTCATCGTGTTCTTGAAGATTGATATCACATTTGAATGAAATTTGGACTTCACAAAATGCCATGTTGTAGGCTCAACCCAATGTGCCGTTATGCATATATATGAAATCGGCAATCCGTATGGTGCGCTCCATACATCACACGTTAAAGAAATATTGTTAGGCAAAGCGAAAAACATTTGTTGCATTTCGGACTGACACATTTTCCATATTTTTATAGCATCACGTCTAAGGGTTTGACGACTTACCGGCTTATATCGTGGTTGTAGCGTCTTTTGAATCATCTTCGTAACGTAAGGGTTGTTGAAATGTCCGAAAGGTAAACCGACTTGAATGACACATTGTGTTGTCATTTGTCGGTTCAAATCAGCATCCTAGGACCATATTTGACCTTGGGTATCGGTTGGCTTGAATCGCCCCCCAACCTCAACCTCGGGCACGTTTTTTCGGTGTGCCTCCTTAACTTAGAATTTCCTTCCGCGGTAAGGAGAGCTTGACATAATTTGCATTGTGCCTTTCGTTTTCTGGTCATGAGAACCACCAAGTTGTAGTGATTCCAAATCTCRGACTTTCGTCCGTGTTTGGCGAGAACTTGGGCAACTTGTTCGTTTGATGGTTGTTCACCGGCTATTTCATAAATTGTAAGTAAAAGAGAGAAATAAACAAGAATTGTGAAGTGGAAACGAGAAATTAATACGTATCGAATTCACAAAATGGAGCAAAAAAAGGAGAATTGAGAGCGTTTTTTACGTTTTTGAAGATGAGATGATTCGGTATGTTAACTAGGAAACTCCCATCTCTATTTATACTCATTTGGTAACAAAGAAGATGAAAAAAATGGTCAAAAAACATCCCTAACGGCTATACTGACTATTCCTAACGGCTATAATGACCTCTAACGGCTAGTTTGATCAGCTGTTGACTTTCGTTGACCGGGCTGGTCCTATAACCGGTTAAGTCACTGTCGGGGTCTGGAAGATCAGGTTCGTCATCTTCATCATCATCATCATCATCATCTTCGTCTTCATCATCATCATCACTAGCAACAGGTGCAAAGGTGATAGGAAGATCATCATCCCTAGGGATGGCATCAACTTCCTCAGTTATAACAGCTTCACCAGAGGTTGGAATAGCTTGGGCAACCTCAGCTTCAGCTCTAGGAGCTTTAGTTTCAGCTTCAAGGATTGATGGAGCAGCAGATGATTTAGCAGCGTTAGACCTCATCTCCCCCCTCTCTGGCTAAGACTTGGGAGTATAAGCTAGAGAGTTCGTCCACGCGCTAATGTTCACACGTTTAGTGATTTGGGTCACTGAGGTGGTTGGGGTAGATACCGTTGATACGACAGTGATTAGAGAGATCACTGAAGAGCTTGGAGGGTTAGCTAAAAGTGCCTCGGTGTCACACCCCGCTAAAGCGGAAACACGAGATGTAACAGGCAAGCGAGTCATAGCAACAGTTTATAAATAACAACATACCAAGTTGTTCAAAAACAAAACAAGTTCATCGACATAACTAAAAATTAGAGTTTACACAACGTTCCCAAAATACATCAAATTCTGACTTAATCGATCCTG
>NW_020202433.1:30780-32914 GCF_001531365.2 Cynara cardunculus var. scolymus
TAGGTAATTGTGCACCCCTTTCTGGGTGGGACTGTCAACACAATAGCGGCTATCCACAATACCATGGCCCGGGAATGTACCCRAGTTAACAAGTAGCGTTTACGGACRGGGACTTTTATTTGGAAACATATACTCCCAAGCACATCAATTTAGCATTTATTCTAAGCGCAATAACAGTTATCAAAACAAAACATAATAAACCCGACTAAGCAGTTCCTTAGTCCAGAGGTTTCAATAGAGGTTGACTAAGCAGTTCCTTAGTCCAAAAGTTTTGAGCAAAACATCGACTAAACAGTTCTTTAGTCCCAAAATTTCATATAACATAAACATGCAAAGTTTGCTCAATCTTATGCTTTTCCCCCATAAAATATACAAAAGCTGTAAAAGTGGGGCCGTAAGAACTCACTAGTTTGATGAATATCCAAGGTTTTCTTTCGAAGCTTCCTAGACTCACTCGAACTTCCTGACAGACCAAACCAGCGCCACATTACTAAACGGTTTCTTGCCTAAGGTAGAGCATAGTTGATTTCAACGCAAGCCATCAAGTGTTTTCATAAAATAAAGCTAATATTTTATTATTTATTAAAAAGGAACTTTTCAAAATCCTATTAATGACATCATTTTAAGTCCACCCAAAACAATGATGACAGCCGCCAATTACCAAAATCAAGATATTTTGGGTGGGTTTAAAACTTCTTTCCAAGAACTCTACAACCTTGAGCCACATGCCTCCAACACCGATTGCATGCACCAAGAATGGTAGCAATGATGGGGAGGGGTTTCAAGCTCAACATTTTCAAGAATTTAGATTTTAAAACAAAATCATCATCTTCGACGGCTCAATAAAACAAATAAATTCCGATTCCAATAAGTTTTTAAGATAATAAATTCGATTAAAGCTGCATGCAAGACCTGTCATCCGAAAATATGATCAGTCCTCACATGCAAGGATTGATTATTTCTTTCTTAGAGATTGAAAAACTTGGGTCACAGATCATCATCCCAATGAAGACACATGCAGGTCTTTGATGAATAATCTCTTACAGGTCAATCCTAGTCCACTAGTACCAATAGGCAGCAACCCCGTTTTCACGGTTTAGGCTGCTCTCATTTCGCGAGATCCGGCGGGAAAGGTTTTCCTAAATTTATACCATCCGTTTTTTTGATATTATTAGAAATACCCAAAAAATATCATATTCGTAAAGCAGAAACATAGATGCACTCCTATGAACGTGGAAAATATACCGTATTAGTACCATAAATTACTTAAAGAATCGAGAAGGGAGAAAGATGAAAACTTTCGGACTTTAATGAAAATAGGACAGCTCTAAAACATACCTTTTCTTGACAGGAAAAACTCGTACAAGCTCTTAAGGACAGCAAAACGTTAAGTTTTGCAAGATGATTGGAACCGGCTGGAAGGTGATGGCATTAGAGAGAAAACAGAAAGCTGAAAATTTTGGAGAATGAAGATTTTTCAAAAGAAGAGGGGTATTTATATGGGGCTATTTGAGAAGAAATGGGCTGACCTCTAAAGGCCCAAGCTCAATTTTTTTTTAATTTCTCCTAAATAATAAAACCCCACTAATCTAACAAACAAAACAATTTAATAAAAGATTTTGAAGGAAACTCCACTCTTTAAATTAATTTGGCAAATAAATATAAAAATGGGACTTTGGAAATCTTTAAATTTTTAAAGAGGACGGAACTTAAAAAAATATCAACTTTATTTTATGTGGAATACTTCAAAACTATTTGGCATTGCATAAACTAACTTTGTTAGCTACCCGCCGAACCGTGATCTAACGAACTAATCTTGGGAATTAAGCATGATGGTCTCTAATCATCGAAGCTAAATCCTAGAAAGACTTAATTCTAAATAAAGATCTTGAAATAAGGTACTAACCTGAAATTCCAAAGTGACGAATTGTCACAATCTCCCCAAGCCAGAAAAATTTTGTTCCGAAATTTAGTCGTCAAATTCAAATCATGGTTGGCTTTGAGAACAAGTGGGGATACTTGCTTTTCATGAAATCTTCCCTTTCCCACGTGTACTCCGGTCCATACTTCGAGTTCCAATGAACTTTTACTATAGGGATCCTGCTACGCCTCAACTGCTTAACTTCTCGATCCA
>NW_020202434.1:0-25144 GCF_001531365.2 Cynara cardunculus var. scolymus
ACATCTCTAAATCCTCAAATCACCAAGAAATGAGAACTTAAATCTGTTGTAACTTTAATAGATATCATAATAACAATTAGGCCACGCAGACAACGACCAACCTTATATCCTCCCAATAATCCCCTTTTTATGATGTTCCACCCTTATATCCTCTCATTAATTCATATGAAGTAGTTCATCCAAAGACAGACCTCAGTCATAAATGTCAGGGTGAACCTGTTCATAATTCCCAAACCAAATCATGGTTTCAACATAGGTTTATACTCAAAACCTTCTATTCTSAAGAACAACCTGATCTCCCAAAACAGTTTAAAACTCTGTTTTTCTGTAAAACTCTTTCAAACTGTTTTAAGAACCCAAATATTGTTTAATTCTTTCCAAAACAATCCCAAAAATAGATTCGAACAGGAACTTCACAAAGGCTGTTGACGAACACAACTTTGTTTCATATTTATCCAGAAACATATTCCAAAACAATAACAACATAAAAACTGTTAAAGACAATTTATCATCTTAACCTCAAAACCAATATCAAATTTTAACAGTTGATACACAAATATATGAGAAATTTAGTTTCAAAACCACTCACCTTATCAAACAGATTTCTTGATGATAATCACATAGCAAAAGCTTTACTCTAACACAGAATCTTCAAGTAGTTTTGAAGCAACAATTTTTTTTGAAGAACACCTTATCTCGCACACACAGGTTCTTTTCTAACAAAAAGACAGTGATAAGGATAACCTTATCCAAACTTTTTCTTTAAATATCCTCACCTAGGCGGTGGAGGATTTTAATAATATAAAATTGGGTATGACGGTGTGGATTTTATTATTTTAAAAACCTACTTGCTTCATTACTAAGGTACCACTTTCTCAATAAAATATTCATTTTATCCAAACACGTATGTACTTATTTCATGCATCATGTATTGTTGCCACATTCACGCATACCATCATATAATTTATCAAATAATCACGTAAAATTTACCTTGACCCAGGTTATCTGAAACCAGGTTATAACATACAAGTTTTTAAAGAATCTGACGCTCAAGTGGAACACTCTTGCAATCAACTTACAAATGAACAGGAGCACATCAGAAGAAGACATTCATGATCTGTATTGTATTTATAATATGAGGGTTTCAGATTTAGTTTGATCGGGTCTTAAAGTAATTTGGTAATGGAAAGTTTGGAGTTAGAATTTGGCGTTTAAGGATTGTAGAGGAATCATCTTATGATTCTTTTACTTTTCATGAATTATGAATACTATGGTTTTATTAATGGAAAGGAAGGATGGATGGGGGGATGTGCCTGCTCATGAACCACCCCTATCACCTATCTATTTACTATTTATAGTAAGTATGGAATGCTGGAAAAGGTTTCACACTTCTTTCCTTAAAAGTGATCTTACAAGAGTGAAGGAATTGGGAAGCAGAAGCATATATCAACTTAAGTTTTTGGGTAAGGTAACTTCCTGTTGGTTCCAACCGGCTATACAAGAGTTTAGAGGAACAGTTTGTAGAAGGTGGGGTGGGGGGGGGGGTGAATACAAAGACATAAAACTTTTGTATTTAAAAATATATATTGATATAGAAGAATGAATATAGAATTTTTACAAATTGTTTGCGGAAATAGAAAAGGTAAAGATAACCCATCTAAAAACAATCTAAGATCACACACAAATATACTTAGAAAATATAAGAAATTTGTCAAAAAGATAAAGACATAAAGATGTTCTTATTGGGTAAGAACTTTAGAATTTTGAGAGAAATTCTAACTTGCTTGAAGATAAGTGTTGGTCCCGTTAGAGTCTACAAGACGTGTATAACAGTTTGTAGAAGGGGGGGGGATGAATACAAACACAATATTTTCAAATTTAAAATATATATTGATAAGAGAAGATCAATATAGATTTTACAAGACTGTTTGCGGAAAGATAAGGTAAGAAAAACCTATCTAAACAATCTTAAGTTTACACACTTAATCCTAGCAAATAAGAAAAGATTTGCTGTTAAAGAAATAGAAGAAAGTAAGTCTATCTGGGAGAGAACTTGTTTAGAATACAATGAAAGGGATTATCATCAAATCACTGACAGAGAGGATCAACAATCTCCCCCTATTTGATGATAACAATACAACATAAAGAAAGTTGTCTTATCAACTAATAGTAAGGAAAAGTAACATATAAAATACATTTCCCTTTTAACTACTTTGGGATATTTTTCAATGAGTCAGTTTTTACTTGAAGAATTTTCTTAAGTCATATTTAAGAAAAGTTATAAGCATAGAAACTGAAACTGAAAGTGTTAGGAAAGAAATTCAGTGTAAAATTGTATTCATCTTGAAAGATAAAATTGTCTATAATTGTTTAAAAGTCATCGTGTTTGACTTTTCTTTATCGGATGATGAAGATGATGATGATGCTACTCATCGTGCCTCCCCCGACCCTACTCATACAATTCCTCCCCCCACTACCCAAAGGGAAACCACATCATCTACCCCTGGCGATCAACAGAGAGGTGATGAAGATATAAGAGCCTCTTCGCCTCAAGGCTCGACACATCCCATCACACACAGAAGCATGTGTTGCTTCTGATATTGAACCCTAAGATCGTTCAGAGCGATCTTCCCTTCATGCACATCCCCCTTCGATATTTGATCTACCGAAGGGGACACACATTCGCTTCACTTACCCGACCTCTGAAGCCGAGGAAGAGGAAGCTGATGTCGTAACATCACGAGAAAGCTCCTCTCTTGAGGGCTATCAAGGACGTGATGGAAGTCCTTCAAGGCCTACCTTCTCTCAAGGCCAAGAAGACGCCTCTGGAGCAGAGGCCCAACCTGCAACATCCGTTGCTGTAGGGGTTACCCCACTAGCAGACCTGGTCACAAGGGACGAGTTCCAAGCCTTTGTTGATATAGTGATGTGGTCCTTGGAAGACCTTAAACTCAACATACAAAGGATTGTTGACAACCAACCCTCCACCGATAACTCTGATCTCCAACAATCTCTTGCAATCCTACAACACCACCTCTACCAAATTGAAACCCAAACCCAAGCCAATACCACCCGCCTTCAAATGCTCTAACAAACCATCACCCAACATCACAACACCACATCCTCCCTTGCCACCCAACGAAACCAAATCCTCATCCAATCCATCGCCACCCTCACGGCCCAGGCAACTGAGACTGATGAAAACATTACATATATCATCACCCAACTTCAAACCATCCTTTAAACCCTTAACTCCCTACCCATAACCATCATCTCCCAAATTCCTCATCAGGCCCCACCTCACTCCACCTCATCCATCGATGATACCTTTGCCAACCTCACCAACCAAATGGCCTCCATCCAAACCACACTCACCCAACTACCCGCCACTATCCTAGCCCAAATAACCCAGCCTACTCCTCCTGCCCAACCTCCCTTTGCAGGCCCATCCTTTGATGAAGCCTTCTCCTCATTCACTGCAGAGGTGAGAGACCTCATCACCAACATTCCCATCCGTCCATATACATCCACCACCACCTCCATACAACCACAAGCCTCATCCTCCTCCACCGAGTTCGCAACCAGAGCTGACCTACGGGCTCTCTCCAAGGTGCTAGTCTCATCTTTCAATGAGATTAGTGCCAAATTCGTTCATCGGGCCATCCATCCAACAAGGGTTCTCTCCCAGAACCTGGCCAATGAACAACGGTGCAMCACCTCTYTCCTCCAAACAATGGAGGCGAKTCGAASAYAAGCAGSCCTGAAGGCGTATCTTGCRTCCTTCAGGAAGGACAAAAAGAAGAAGAGGAGCAGAGCCTCTTGCTCCAGCAGCCGCCAACACAAAAGGCCAAGGCATGAAGACCAAGACCCCGATGATCAAGGTCTTGGACCTCATGAGGGGGAAGACAGAGGCTGCGACTGCACAGAATACAGAATCTGCTGCATCACCATCACCACAAACTCAACCACCACCCTCAACCGAAGGAACCCAAGTAAGGGAACCAGAGGCTCTGCCCTCTGAAGTTGTACAATATGTACATGTTCCCTTCGTTGCAACCCCATAACCCATCGTGTTGAGTTCCTCAACCGATGAAGAACTAATCACCCCACCAACGGAAATAAACCAACCTTCATCACCCACACTAAACTTACCTTTAACACCTTCACCAACCCCTCGCACCACAGAACCCTTCTTCTTATCCATACAACCAGAAGCAACAATAATCTAACCTTCATCACCCCAACAACCACAAACCCAAACAGAACCCCATGCACTAGAAACCACCCAAGCCGAACCCAATGGACCACAACCAACCCAAGCTGAACCAACTCAACAAGAAACCATACCCTCACCAACTCATACACAACCCTCAACCCAACCACCCGTGGTGCATGCGGATGCTCCCTCTTCATCAAGGCAACCTCCTCAGAGTCTGGTAGATGAGATTATACAGAGCATGGAGTCGATGCAGAGACGTCCTGAATTGCCACCCAAGGAACCAAATATGATGGAAAACATCCATCAATACCTGTACGAAGACCGCGATGAAAGTTTGACCATCAACCCTCCGATCTTATCACCTGAGTCCATGGACCTCTTACACCATAGATTCATTAGACAGACCACATAAGCACCTCAGGTTGTCTTCTCGAATAATGGGATAAAGAGGGTCATGGATCTGAAAGTAAGGACATTTGCCAACCGAGCCATTCGATACATCAAGTTCATTATGGAGAAAGCACATGGACAAGTAAGCGTGTTCAACAAAAATGACCTCATTAATCTCAATCCATATGAATTGATTGAATTATATGCATACACAGCTCAATGGCAGGACCACGGCCTCAGGTATGGAATGGCAAACCGAGCGGTAGTAAAAACGATGGAAACCCTGGTGAAGCATAGAGCCAAGAGTGATTTTGAAATTGCTCTTCGGTTAGGCATTGAAAGACTATCCTGTGCTCCACCAAACGAAGACTTCCAAGGCATGCAGAAGAAAAGATCTGCCTCAGTCTTAACTCAACCCAAACTTGGACTTGTTTACAAGAATGAGTTCGGGGTTAAAAAATTCTTTACACTAATTGAGGCCTTCAAGTATTCATCGGATATACTTGAATGGTTTCAGAATGTCATTAGAGAAAGTCTGGGTAGAAACCACGTGCCAAGAGAAGAAGGGCGTCTGCTCATTCATGAGATATCGACAGTCATCGGCTATCGAAGACTGCTCATGCGCTTCAGAGAAATATATCGAGGTAGCTCATGATGAGTTGTATTTTTTTTGTCTTGATGTCTTTTAATTCCAGTATTGTAAGAATTTCATCATCCAATGAAAATTTGGAATTTGATGTTTTTCTATTAGATTAGTCTCTGTTCTTCACGGTTGTTTCTAGATTAGTCTATGTTTGTTATTTCATTACTTAGGGGGAGATTGTTAAACCCCATAATTCATAAAGTGAAAAAGTAATGAAAAACAATAAGTGATGAAGAACCAGAAGACCGATGAAGATATCATGGCAGAATTGGCCAAGTCTGGAGCACAAAGAGAGGACCGATGGACGACCAAGGATGCGATGAAAAGAGCATCTTCATCGTACCTCTGGTCAACTACACTTAAAGTATTATCCAGCAATTCATCCAGAAGCATGCGATGAAGACTTAATGATAAGGATGATCCATCATACTATGAATGACAGCTAGAGATGACAAGTCAATAGCTAGATTTCGAGTTTATCTTAATTACTAAAGCTTATCCATAGTTTAGATAAACGTTATCTGTTAATAGAAGATTAGCTAAAAAGTCTCATTAGATATTTATCTTCTTATTAGTATAAATAGGTGATTAGGCCTATTGTAAAAATAGTCGCTTTTACGTTTTTCTTATTAATAAAGTGAAATCCTTAACGCTCAAGATTGTTCTTAATTGTTCATAATTTCTTCTTGAGTGTTCATCACTTTGTTCATCAAATCACTATAATTTGGTTATTATTAACTAGATTATTAGTGTTATTGAGAGATTTGGGATCAACACTTTAAATCGCCTAATATTTCTTTCAAAGCTTGACTTGACTTCATACATCACTGGCTTATACCTTGACTTGGCTTGAGCGGATTCCTAAATCGCTCAGTGCATAAATCGCTCGTTCAGTCTCTAAATTGGACAGTAGCTTCAATTGGATTTCTCATATAGGTCAATCTTGTGTGGATTATCTTGTAAATCGATCAAGGTGTAGGCGGATAAGCATGTAAATTGCTCAAGACTTGAGCGGATTGCATTTAAATCGGTTGACTTTATCTTGTTTGGTGATCAAATTCTGCTAACCCATTCAAGGGTTTATGCGATTTAGGGGTTTATCGCATATAGCCAATGCAATTTAGAGAGAATCGCTCACTGCTTCTTGACCTGTTTTAGATTGTAGTAGTGTAAATCGTTCAGACTTGTGTAAATCTCTCACAAGGCAAAAGGCTTATTAGATTTGGATTCAATCGCACAAGGATTAGGAACAGCTAATTGTCATCTTCATCTGAATCGAACTCAAGCATTCCTGATCACTCGGGTTCAAAGACAGTCGTATTTGTTTCATCCGGAATTGAAGTTCATCGTGCACCAGCTTGAGGTTAGTAGGTCACTGTCTTACTCTTGTGCTGCTGCTGTTGGAGGCATTTCTTCATCTAGTTCATACCATTTTCTGCAAGCAATGTGTTCCAGAACATCTTGGTATGTGTAATAGTTTATGTATTTGAAAAGATGAATTGTTGATGGTAGAGGTATTGCAAGGAAGGTAAAGACTTATAGTCTTCCTTTGGTTCATCAAATCAAAGACTGTGGAGCGAACAGGGAATGCCGCAATGCCATTGCAGATTGGTTCCTTAACTTTTGCTTCATTGTAACTATTATGCACATGAGAATCAGATTTCTGATTAGGATCAACTGGAACCATGTTGTTTCTGAAAGCTAGGAACGCTGACAGCTTCGGTTGATTATTAGTTTCACTAGCTATCTGGTCAAGTTGTATTGAGGATGCGAAACTAAATATAATGGTGTTTTTGATGTTGTCGTCTACTAAGCAAAACAGAAGCTTCAGCTGGGTGCTCAATAGTTGTAGACTTTGATGCAGCAGCAAAGGGAGAACTTGAGGTTCTAAATAGCGTTTCCACCAAGGCCAAATCCAACTGGTAGAGGAGAAACATGTGCAGAAACGTCCGTAAATCTATTCTTTAGCAAGATTGTAAATTTAACTGTTGTTAGTCTCAATGGGATGGTTGAAAGGCTGCAATTGTCGTAACAAATAACATAGAGGATTTCACTGTTAATGAGGGCCTTGGAGAAACAGATTCTGTAATTCGGTATTGTCATCGCATTATCAAACCCAAATTGTACTTCATACTCATAGCATTTGGACTGAACCGAGTTCTTAGTTATAGGGCTGTAAATCTTCAAATTTAACATCTTTCGCCACTGTTTCAATCTGCACAGTTTTGTTCTTTGAGTCTGCACTTCCATCTTCATCATCCTTTCAAATCTTGTGTTCATTCATAGTTAATGCTTCCAAATAAGCAGCAGGTGATTTTTTTTTATGGTTCAGCGATCTTCAATCCTTGATGCTCTTTGATATCTAATGCAATCATTGAACCAATTTTACACTCTGAAGGCTTATTCAAGAAAATTCGTAAGCCTACTTATTTTAACTGATGGATCAACTTAAAAGTTCCATTATGTGAGGTTTTTGGTGGTGAAACTATTGAAAGGCATGAACTTGGTCGATGATCTTTATTATTCTGATACTATGCTGGCAAGTATGATATTTTTTTGCTGTTTGACCAATAATATGTTCTAGCAGTTGTGAGTACAAATTTTGCTTTGGGGAGATTTCACAATGAGAAGTGCAATTTGCTTTCTAACAAGTCAATATCGACAAGGAGCAGTTTGTTGTCCAATCTTCTAACCTCTTTTACTTAATACAGAAAGAAGGGTGAGAGCTTCCGAGTACTCGTTGCTGTCCATCAATAAAGCAACAATTGATATATTCCATGTTGAAAGGTTTCTAGAAGAGCATGGAACTGCAGGTCATGGTGGAAAGAAAGAAGGAAATTCTTCTTGTTGGAGCATTGCAACCTGTAATTGAATTGCATTGTTTGTAAATCGCATAATAGACTATTTTTTTTCATTGTTGTTTCATTGTTGCTTGCTTGTCAATTTTGTTGAAACTCGATCATAGGCATTAGATATCTTGGGCTTGTATCTTCTTGAGTTTAATTTTTTTTTTTTGATTTTAATTTTTAGATCATCGTTTATCTGGTTTGGTTTGTGTTTTAACTGTTTGAGAATTTTTTTGAACTGTTTTACGTCGTATAAACTGTTTCTTATCAGTTTTAACTGTTTTTGACAGTTTTTAACAGTTTTTAACTGTTTTCAATAGTTTTGACTGTTTTTACTGATTTTATACAGTTTTTCGTCGTTTTTCTAATTTTTCATCAGTTTTGTGTTTTTCTGTTTGTGTTTTTGAGCTTAACTGTTTTTGATTTCTTTTAACTGATTTCAACACATTTGATCCTAAATCAATCTTTCTGAAATGGCAGCTTTTTACGAGAGAGAATATAGAGAGCTTAAAGAAAAATACGATAAACTAAATTCTGAGCTTAACAAGAACATTTCGTGGACAATTCGTCTAACTGACTGTAATGAGAGAGAGAAGGAAGAAAAGAGAGTTTTGCAAGAAAAGTTGAGCGATCTGATGAAAACTGGTTCTAATCCACGAGAGTCAGTTTGTTTGAAGAAACAGATCGAAGACTTAACAGCTAAACTGCATAGATCTGAATTGTAAGTTGATTTTTTGGAGAGGAATAAAGGTTTAGAAATTAAGAAGGTTTTAAATGCAGAGAGAAAGGATTTGGAGAAAGAAAAGAAAAGATTTATTGATTTCGAGAAACGATTTGGAGCTGAACGCATATCTTATGATAATAAGATAAACTCTCTAGAGCTGAATGCAAAAATGCTTTTAAAGCAAATATCTGATTTTTAGTAGCTGAACATCTTGGAACGAACCAAGAATGATAAAGAGAAGAAAGACATCTCAGAAGACTGTTAGAGCCAAATACAAAAATTATCTGAAATCATTGCTCTAAAGCAGAAAGCTTTAGATGAAGAAAATAAGCAATTTGCTTTTAAGAAGGGAAATACTTCAAAGAAGTATACATCAATTGCTAAAGAGCTTGCTAATAAAAAAAGTGGCTTGACATCGCTTCAGAGAATGATAAGAGCAGCTCAGATGAAGAAAAAAGAGAGTTCATAAATCAGAAGAGAAAGTTTGAAATGCTTCAAAAGGAGTTAGAAGGTAAACTCCTGGATACTACAAGCAAATTGTTAGATCTGAAGACAGACCTTGAAACTGAGCTAAAGATGAGAACTGAACTTAAAATTAAGTTTGATTTAGTTACTGCTGAAAGAGACCATCTTTTACAGAAAGTCAAAGATTTTTCTTGTGCACAAAGCCCAATTGGTTCTCCGTCATAGGGTAAAACTAGCTTCTATGACTGTTCCAAATCGAACAGTTATTCAAGCAGCCCTAAATCTACTGTTTCTAAGACTTATTCTCGTTCTTCTAATCAATATTATCAAGGGTATGTTATCAGATCACCCAATAAATCTTCTAAGACTAAAAGCATTTGGGTTAATAAAGCTGATTTTGTTTCATCTCATACACCTGTTGTTACTAACTCTGTTCTTCCTTGCATTGTAAGATCCACTAATGATCTGATCAATCTTAGCAAGAGAAGAATTATGTGCTCAACATGCAGAACCAATGATTTTGTCAATAAGAAAAGGTTCAACAGGTGGCATGGAGATAACAGCTATCAGAACAGTTGGAAAGGTAAGAACAGGTATGATCACAATAACTGGTATGGGTCATATTCTATTTCTAATCATCCTGTTCAAAGTGCTAAAAAGAATATATCTAATAGGAATAGATGGTTTGGAAGTTACAACATACCCCAACCCGATACTAACAAAATAGGACCCAAATTCATTTGGGTACCAATCTACTTAATCTGGCTTTGCAGGTGTGTCAATTTTGCTCTAATCAGAATATCATACCATTGATGCACTAATTCAGGGGGAGTTGTAAACAGTCCGAATAAAAGGCTTATGAACATTTCAGTTCTGGACCCATGCTTAACCAAGTGTGGTTTCTAAACACTCTGTTTAGGACCCGTGCTAAAAATGTTTCCTTTATTTTTTAAAATTTTTGAGTTGAATCGAAATATTTCTTAAATCTATTTTCTAGGGGGAGTCTCTAGAAATTTAAATAAAAGTTTTTGGAAAATGCAACTGTTTTTTCGGAAACGAGTACATTCTCTGAACATGTATTTCCTGAGGTTTTACTTGCGTAATTTCTCATCGAACATAACTCCAATACCTGTTTCAGCTATTCTTTAAACTGTTATTATCACATCTCTTATAATAATATCATTTTTGGTGATAATACACTCGTTTGTAATCAAATGTTGTTTTCTGATATTTTTTTTTACTTTGATTGATATACATTTGATAATTTTTTGAATATCAGAATCTGTAAAACCGTTCTTACAGATCTTCATTCATTTCTCTCATATACCGAATAATCTGATCGTTGTCGCATCATTCCTTATTGATTGTGCTTAAAACCAAATTTCTTGATCAAATTTTATTTGATCATTGTGCTTATCTGCAATAATATTTTTGATCAATCATTGTGATCATATGAGCATAAAATGTAATTTTAGGAGGGACTGAGTGCTTATCATAAATACCTCAATGGAATGTCAGAACCGACAAACCTACCCATGAGGACAACCATATCTGAGTGAGCTTTATATACAAAAGGGTTTGTGTGCTAAGACTAAAATGAAAATGAGAGGGGTAGTTGTTGTGGGCTAAAAGAATTGACGAGAGTTGTGTTAGGATTAAAAAAATATAAGAATCCTGTTCCAAACTTATAAAATCTGGGCATACCACTCAATCTATTAGTTCTCAATTTTTTCGAGACTAATATTGAAAAAGGCAAAGCCCAGGACAATTCTTGTCACAACCCCACCAGCTACCCATTTATCTCTCAACGGATAAGTGTTTCAATAACACTTGGGGCATGCAGCTCATCATCTGTCAATTTCTCATTCGGAGAAAGTTGATATTGAATCACAAGGATATATGTCCCCCCTTCAAGTCTTYTTGATCACTAATTGAGTCTGATAAATTTGGGTAGTCCACAAGGTTTATCTTTTTGAGCCTTAACATAAGCATACGTTGCTTTATCTTTTTACACTACACATATTGCATTTTATTTGTTAATTTGCCAAAACATTCATAGATATGCTATTATTAAGCTATCGATGATTGAATGGAAGTCCTGGTGAGATGAGCCTCAGAAAGTCTCATATATACAGTACATCCGTTGTACTGAGTATATCTGTTATACTCACAAGACAATCTTTTTATAAGATTGAAAACAATTTCATTCGTTGAAATTGGTTGTTACCTTCCCATTCCCTTAATCTGAAAAGATTAAATAAGTGGATTTGAAAAGATCTACTTACAATTTCATGAATTGACGGCTTACGCGGAGGATTTCATTCATTCTTGTGTATGATGGAATGATTCTCATTTCATCATAAGGGGGAGTATGTAATAATGAATGAAATATCCAATTCCGAACATTATAAGGGGAATTTGTTGTAAATATCAAGGGGGAGTAACTTCAATGATGTCAAAAGACTCAAAAAGGAGTGCGACTGGAGTTGATTACAAAAGATTATTCTGACGCTAAAATGACTGAGAGTTATTGAATGTGAAGATCAATTTTACAACAGTTTGCTGAAAATCAATTTTGAAGATTGTTATTGTTTTTGTTCTACATTGTCAAAAGAGAAGGTCATCGCTGTTTTACATTCGAGGGAGAGAATGTTAGAAGATCTTTCTCAACATAATGATTGTCTGAAGATTTCGTGTTGAAGATTGTTTTTGAAGAAGACATAATGTGCTTAAAGCATCAATGTTCAAACGAGACTCAAAGCACGCAACTTCTTTCAAGTCTGAATACAAAGGGGGAGAATGTTAGGAATGAAATTCAGTGTAAAATTGTATTCGTCTTGAAAGATAAAATTGTCTATAATTGTTTAAAAGTCATCGTGTTTGACTTTTCTTTGAGATGTTTGACTTTGACTTTGTCTTGTAGTTTGACCCTATATAAAGGGTGTTTGGCTTTGTAATTTGTGTAGAGCTCAATTGTTAAATCAGTTATGTAAATAAAATTTGACCAAGATAGTGGTGCATTGACTTTCTCTCTCAATATTTATCTCAAGTGTTCTTGATGTTTTTACAAGAAATATCTAGATTCTGCCAAGGATTGTTGATAGAAGTGTGAAGATTGATTAGTAGGGATCTACAGAAAGCTTATTCACTGACTTATAGAATGCCAGTGAATGTGAAAAGTAACACTGGAACTCATAGACTTGTGTCCCTATTACTTTTTTCAGGGATCTTTTTCAGTAAAGTACAAGAAACACTTATATTATATTCATTGGAAATATTACAAGTTGTTCAGCACATGTCTAATGCTTACAGGCTATAAGATTAATCACTGAAAGTAGACATAGTAAATAGATATACAAAAGAAAATGTGAACAATATTACAAAGAATGACAAACTAGTCTAGGAAGCTTAGATTTGTGTAGCCAGGTACATCTTCACCAAGGTTCTTTCGACGTAGGAACTCTCTTCATATCTTTCTGTCCACGACTTTTGCTTGTAGGATTTCATCTGTCCAGAACATTAGATAAATTAGATGTCCCATTGGGCATAGATGAAGCTCAAACATTCTCTGAAATCTTACTTCACCTTCATAGTCAAGGAATATACCCCCTAATTCAGGTTTGAAGTGCACAGAGTTGGGTATATAAGGACCCTTCTCTGGCAAATCAAGATTCAGCATAGAAATGTCTATACTCTCATGTTTCTTCAGGACTTCATCTAAGGAGAAGCTTGTTTTATGTTTGTTTCTAAGGGATGGTCCATTATTAGGACTAGGGAGTCTTTTCTTCCTTCCACCTTTCTTTAGAGATGGCCTGTCAGGGACTGCGACATACCTGGATATCCTTTTGATGAGATCGTCGATGATGTCTTCGATAATCGGCTTATGTCTTGACTTGGATCGCTGAATGGCTTGCCTGATCTCCAACCAGTCATTGTATCCATAGTGGCTAAGGTAGGAAGGGTACTCGGTGATGGCGTGGAGATTGTCCCTGGTGATGAGCATTGAGACAAGAGTTCTACTATCTTTGGATCGTCCGCTGATGCTGACACTCTTGACTGTGTGAGGACTAATTCTCTTCTTCAGTTTTGCTTCGCTCCAGCGCTTGTCCTGCTCCACCAGCTTTAGATTTTTCTCGTGCTCAGCTTCTGCAAGAGAAAGAAGTTTAGCTTGGGCGTGGACAGCGTTCACCTTCTTTTTGGACTTTATCTTTGGGAGAATCTTTTCAGCTAGTGACTTGGCCAACTTTAGGCTGTCTCTAGTCTGCTTCTTCTGAAGCTCTAGCTCTTCTTCAGCCCATAACGCCTCGAGTCTTTCAGCTTCTGAAAGGAAGTCAAACTCAACACCATTAGAGGTACGAAAAAGAATTTTTTCTCTAGTCTGGTCAAGTGACTCCTTTAGCTGAGCCATCTGCTGGTCGGTGGGAGCACTAGAGATAAGGTTTTCTGGGATCCACTCCAGTCGACTGCATGTAGTAAATGGAATCTGAAGCTGATAAAGTGAAGTGACTACTACCTGAGAGGTAGAGTCTTCAAATAAGGGTTGAGTAATGTTAAACAATACCTTCAGGTTCCCTTCTTCAGCGATGCCTTTGCCTTTCAACTTAGGGTCCTGGTTCGTTGATGGAGCAGACTCTTCTTCCCTTTGCTCCCCCTGGGATGCAAAATCCCTGAGGGCGACTCCCTTGGTGGCAGCTGTTGGTTTTTGATATTGGATGGTGAAGTCATCTTCATCATCATCGTCGTCGTCATCACAATCTAAGTCACTGTCGGGGTCTAGAAGGTCGGGTTCATCATCTTTATTATCTTTATCTTCATCATCATCATCACCAGCAACAGGTGTAGAGGTGATGGGAAGATCATCATCCGTAGGTATGGCATCAACTTCCTCAACTATCACAACTTCACTGGTGGTTGGTATTGCTTGGGCAACCTCAACTTCAGCTCTAGGAGCTTTAGCTTCAGCTTCAAGGATTGTTGGAGCAGCAGATGGTCCAGCAGCGTTGGATCTCATCTCCCCCTCTCTGGCTAGGACTTGAGAGTATAAGACGATGGAACCTAAAAGATCATCTCTGCAGCGCCCCAATATTAACTTTACCCGATGGAATAGAAGATTTTGTGGTATACAGCAACACATCAAAGCTTGGGTTGGGTTGTGTCTTGATGCAAAGAGGGAAAGTGATATCATATGCATCTCGGCAATTGAAAGATCATGAAAAGGAGTACCCAAGTCACGACATGGAATTAGCAGTCGTGGTTTTTGCATTGAAAATTTGGAGACATTAGATTTACACCGATCACAAGAGTTTGCAACACTTGTTCAACCAGAAGGAATTGAATATGAGGCAACGTCGATGGATTGAACTTGTTAATGACTATGACTATGAAATTCTTTATCACCCATGAAAAGCCAACGTGGTAGCTGACGCCTCGAGAAGAAAAAAAAGAGGAACTATCAAAGCTATGACAATGAGAATAAACTTAACTCCCAATCTTCACCAAGAGATTCTGAACTATCAGAAAGAGGCTGTAAAGAAAGAACACATGAAGTCAGAAAAAGTGGGCAAAATGATTTCCATCATAGAACCTAATAATGAAGGAGTTTTATGTTTCCAAGGTCGGATATGGGTACCAGTTTTACGGGAATATGCAGGAAACCCTTCTGAATGAAAATCACAAGTCTCGTTACTCTATCCATCCAAGCACCAATAAGATGTATAAGGATTTGAAACCTTTCTATTGGTGGCCAAGATTGAAGAAAGGAATAGCAAAATACGTGGAACGATGCTTAACTTGTTTGCAAGTTAAGATTGAGCACCAGAGACCTTACAGAAATCTGCAATCATTAGAAATACCAGTTTGGAAATGGGATCACATTACGATGGACTTTGTCATGAAATTACCCCAAACCCTAAAAGGGTATGATGCATTTTGGGTAATAGTGGATCGTCTATCAAAATCTGTGCACTTTTTACCGATGAAAGAAACTTATTCGTTAGAAAGGTTGGCCCAGATCTACATCAAGGAATCTATGACCCGACACGGTGTTCCACTGTCCATTATTTCTAACAAAGACAGCCGTTTTACTTCAAAATTTTGGGAAAGTTTGCAAAGAGCCTTGGGATCACAAATCCAGTTGAGTACGACATATCATCCTCAAACCGATGGGCAGAGTGAAAGAACCATCCAGGCTCTTGAGGATATGTTAAGAACTTGTGTTATAAACTTCAGGGGATCATGGGAAGATCACTTACCATTGATAGAGTTTGCCTACAATAACAACTATCACTCCAACATCCAAGCGACACCGTATGAAGTATTGTATGGACGAAAATGTTGAACGCCGTTGTGTTGGAATGAGATAAAAGAAATTGATAGGTCCCGAGATTGTTCAAGTAACTTCTGAAAAGATTGAACAGATTCATGCTAGAATTAAGATAGCCCAGGATCGTCAGAAAAGTTATACCGACAAGCGTAGAAAGCCGATTGAATTCAACGTGGGCGATTTTGTGATGTTGAAAGTATCTCCAAAGATTTTTCTCCAGTCATATGTCTTGAGCATCCACTCTCGAGATATGAAATGCCTTTGACTTCCTACACACAAAAACAGATTAAGATTGCTTTGGTACACATTTCTATTTGGGCCAGCAGTGTTAGAGGCAACATCTACTGAAACTGAAGACTTAGTGTTAGTAGATGGCTTCACTGAACCTGAAGAAGAGGCTTCAGCGGTAAGAGGAACTACAGCACCTGACGGTGAAGACTTAGAGTCATTAGTTGTCTTCATTGAGCCTGAAGAAGAGGCTTCATTGGTATTCTTCACTTTAGTCCTTTTTACAACCTTAGTGGTAGATTTCGCCTTGGTAGATTTCTCAGCCTTGGCTACTTTTCATTCCCTTGGCTAGAGGACCAGCCTTGTCGACAGAAGGACACTTGCTCACAATATGTGTAGTTTCACCATAGTGTCTACACTTCTATAGCTGAAACCAGCTTTAGGGCCAGAAAGTACAGAGGAGAAGAGGGACAAGCTCCAAGGATTCCCTTCTCATTTGTTCTAGGAGGAACAATTAAGGATTTAGAGTCCTTAAGTAAAACATTCACCTTGATCATAGACTTAGATTTCTGAGAAGATTCATATATCTTCATCCTTGAGGAAGAAGAAGGTGAACAAGCTGAAGGAATAGATCTTGATCTATGTGACTTGTCACCCTTCTTGGGAAGAGGTGCCTTGACAATGGATTTACCTTTGTCTTTGCGACCTAAACTCAAAGGAGTTCTTTCAAGATGACTCTCAGTGATAGAAGACTGAGAGGAAGAAGTTTCAGGAATAGAAGAGATAAATGTACTAAACTTAAGTATCGTCCTATCAGTGACACTATCTTCGTGATCACAAGAAAAGCCTAGACTAGTCATAATCTTGGCAGTAATCTGAGCATTGATGATCTCAGAGGCTTCGACAGAGGCTTTGCACCATCCTTAAATGGTAGCCTTCTCAGCCTTGAGTTCAGCAATGGCTTCTTCATGCTTAGCTATATCCTATTCACGCTTGATAGTGATGGTTTGGTTTATGATGACCTGATCGTTAAGATCATCTTTGATCTTAGTCACCTATTTTATCTTAGAATGACAAATCTTCAACTATTCTTGAAGATCATGATTAAGCATTTCTTCTTTTGATTTGCCCATTAGGGCATCGTAAAGGTTAACCGTCTACATATCTAGCGCTGATAGGCTATCACGGACAGAAGAAGAAGAAGAGGGTTCTTTCAGGGAACATACCTCAACAAGAGAGGATGATGAGGGATCACATGAGGTAGATGTCTCAGATGTTTCTTCCTTGACATCCTTGGCCATTAAGCAGAGATAGGCCGTATCTTCCTCATCTAAGAATGATTCGTCAAACGAATCAACCCAGTCACGTTCTTCAGCTACAAGACCATTGCCCTTTCACTGAGAATTATTCATCTTTTTATATGTGATAATCTGTTCTTGGATATCACCTGAGGTAATTAATACGTGATTATTTGTTATATGATTACATGAGAGCATGATGAATTATTATAATTAATCATTTGAGAATGTGTATTTTTATGCATAGGAGATGTATGCATAATGTGTTAATATGCATGATTAAATATGCATGCATAAAATATTTTGTGTATGCATGATTATTATATGCATGCATGGTTAATATGTGAAATATATGTATGCATGCATGAGGCAGTTAAACCGCCTTTCCAATTGAGGAAAGGGGTATAAATAGGGGTTGAGGGTTTCAATAGAAAGTTTTTTTATTTCTTTGGAAATTTTGAGAAAGTTAACTAAGAAGCTGTCCGGATTGCTTACACACTTAAAATCAAAGTTGGATTCAAAATGATTTCTAAAAGATTTCATAAGGTGAGTAGTTTTTATCATCTTATTACATTTGAAAATCTTTTCCTTTGGTTTGAATACTCAATTGTTCTAAAAATATGTTGCCCGGATTTGGTTGTAAATCGGACACTCTGTTGTCCGGATTGGGGAAATACTGGTCATAGAGTTAACCGCATTAGATGTTAGAGGGATTTTGAAATATGAAATTCGGATATAGGTTTTGATCAGATAAGTAGGAATATGGTCAAGTCTTATCCGGACTTGACTTCATTGGATTGATGTGTTGTCAGGATTAAAATTGTATGGCCATAATATTGGTCAGAGTTGTGTATGACCGGCCGTGAGTTGACCTGATTTAATTGTGTTGAAAAATATTAATATTTTTGTCCGGATATGTAAACGGGATAAGGTTTGTCCAGATTTTCTAAAAAGATGGAAATATATAGTTTTCTTGATCGGATAGGAAATCCGGCCAAGTTGATATGTTGATCGGATTCATATTTTTGACCAAAAATACTTTAATGTTATTCTTATTACATATCATTCTTTTAAAAATGATTAAGCATGAGTATTCAAAATTCGTACTTTAAACTATTTTTGGATAAAACATAGATGATATTCCATCAGGATATTTGTGACATCGGTTTGTCCTAATTGAGAGTAATATGTACATTTTGTGATGAGGAAATAAGGGTGGCATATCAAGGAGAGGTGTACCTTTGGATATAAGGATGATATTTGTGTTATATATAACTCTTACTATTATGTCCCTTAAGATTACGATGACTTTGAATCATTATTTCCTTGTGATTTAAAGATTTAGGATCATGGTTTCTTATTGGAAATCTTAGTATGGATGTTATTAAGGAGATGATAATTGGCTTTTGGCCAGAGGCTTTGAATAAACCTTGTTTCTGATTAAAAAGGGTTAAGAATGGTATTAAGTGAAACCTGAAAGGTTCTTGACTGTTTGGCTTGATATGTTAATTATAAATTCAAGCATTTGGTTTTGGGAATCAGAAAGTTATTGGTAATGTGATTTACATGATTATGTATTTGTTTAGATGAAAAGTGGATTTTAAAAAAAGTTTTGGTGATCTTCACCCTGCAATTACATGTAAAAAGGGATCTCACCGGACCTTCCGGTCTAACCCTCATTTTGTACTTTAAATTTGTATTGCAGGAACTTCTGACGGTAAGGGGAAGGAAAAAATGTGATATTTTCCTGTATGCACATCTTTGTGAAGATTAGTTCATGTTGTACCTAGTTTTGGTAGAAAATGTTGATCAGTACAAGAATTGTATTTTCGAATTTTTGAACCATGTATTTTGTATAATGATTTCTTGTACTTTGGGACCTAAATGATGTAAAAACATGTTTTTTCTTATGAATGAAGTATATGTTACATGTAATGTGTAAGTTGGGGTGTGACAGAAGTGGTATCAGAGCCTGAGTTTAAGGGATTTGGGTATTTAAAGCATGATACCTAGAACTATTTAATTGCATGCTAGGGGTCCCGGACATAGTTAGCACCATTGGAAATAAATATGATGAGTTAAAGGAACAGTGTGTAAGGTAAATTCTAATTACATCTGGCCAGTGTAATTATGAATTTACAGGTACATATCTAGACTTAGATACTTCATTATATTTGGGAATGTGAATATGTGGTTATTAACATTAAAATTTGCAGATGTCTAGCCGAACACAAAGATATGAAAGAATCGCTTGCCCTGAGTCCGAGGAAAGAGAGGAATCTCCTGTTAATCTTCCAACTAGTACTTCTAGGAATAGAGGTTGGGGAAGAACCAGGGGTAGGGGCAGAGAGAGAAGCCAGACACATGGAAGGAGTCAGACTGAAACTCATCGTGAACGTGAATGTTAATGAAGAACATATGCCTCAGCCATAGTATATAACAATGCTGGCAAAAGTGATAAGTACAAATTTATACATTTTTATGTCAAAGTACCTTGCAATTAATGTTAAATAGATGCTTACAAAGTGTCCAATTTAATTTGAGTTGATATTTAATTATATGAAGCCATTTAAGTTGAAAAAGAAAAAATTTGATTAACTATTTTTACTTTCTAGTTTATATCATCTCTTGGGCCCAAAGCAAGTGGCCCAAAACAAGCAGCCCGTGAGGACGAAAACACAGCAAAAAGGAAAAAAAAAAAGAAACAGCAGCCTTGGGCTATGCCCAAGACTACCAACAGCGAGATTGGGGATCGAGAGAGACGGGACCTCATGCAACAACCGATCGTGGGCAGAGACGAGAGGATAGTGGGAGAGAACGAGATGTCGATTAAGAAGAGGAACGTGGGAGAGTCTGTCGAGATTGGCAGGGAAGTCAAGAGGGCAGAGATTTATAGAAGCGGTCGATTGAGAAAAGGAGAGAAGTAAAGAGGGAGAGGCAGAACCTGTGGATTAAAAGGAAAACCAATAGAGAAGCTGTCAATCGAGAGGTTTTAGAGGCTGTCGATTGAGAGAAAAGCTATCGATTTAGAGGGCTAAAGGTTGTCGATTGAAAGGGTTGTCAAAGGGAAAACGACTAGAAAATAACTGTCGATCAACAGCAGACTGTCGATCAAGAGACAGAGCCGGACAAGAAAAAAGAACCAGAAATTAGGAAGAAATAGTAACCAGATTTCTAGATTTTGGGAGACAATTTTGAAGACAATTTTTCAAGGCTGTTCCTTAAATTCAATTCTACAAACTTTTGTAAGTACCACTAGTTTTCTTTTTAAATGTCAAATATGAGTAGCTAAACTTCATATTCTAGTAATGAGTATGTGATTACTTTGAATTTGGATCCATTGAGACTTACGTCAATTTTAACATCATTTGATGTCGTTTATGCGATTTTAGAGTTAAATGTTGATTGTTTTGAGTTGGATATGTTGAGAAGGATCCCTTGATATGTCTAATTAAATTTGGAGTTGCTAGATAAACCTTTAAGCCCATAATTTCTTTTCGGTTTATTGAAGTAGCACACGACACACAGTTGACATTTATGTTCAATGATGATGTCGTAAGATCGTATTATCTAATTTAAACAATCGGCGCCCGATTGTCGGTTAGTGTTGGGTTTGTTTGACGTTAGTGCAATTGTCAATTAAATTCTAAGTCCGTGACTAGGTTTGATTAGCTAATTAGAGGTTAGTCGTAGAGTGTTCAAGGCTGATCATGCTTTTATAACAAACAAAATATTGACGAGTGTCGATGTCCTAATCAACTTGGTTTCTTTTGAGAAAACGGTTTGAATGAGTCGATGATATATAAGCCAAATGATTAGTTGATTGATGCTCATTGCTAGTCTCATTCATATTATTGTTTAAAATATTCAATTTATTTTGCATATTTAGGCTATTTATCAATCTTCCAGTCCCCCCTTTTTATATATATACATTTGTTTTATGAATTTGCACGCGGTTACGTCTTGGACTTACGGTTAACATGAGTCCTTGAGGAGACGAACCTACTTATTGCTATCACAGGTTGTGTTTGAGAGATAATAGGCTTATTTTTATAAAATTCTATTATTTGCCGAACTCGACACCCGTCGAATTTTTGGCGCCGTTGCCGGGGACTCGGCAAGTTTAACTGTGTATGCCAAGATCGTTTCGTGCAGGTTAACCATTGCCAATTGATCCAGAAATTGAGAAAACTGCAAAGAAGCTAAGAAAGCAAGCTATGTTTTGAAAGAAGCAAGGCGCGTCCACTTTTTCATCGGTTCTCGATATTTGGAAAGATATTGAGCTGTCATCCGATTCATAAGACCAAATGGAGGAAGAAGAAGAGAAACCTCATTTTGAGCAAGAAAAACCGATCCTCGAGACTGAAGAAGAGGAAACGAATCCCGAACGCACTTTGAGGGAATGGGCAGCACCCAATGTCGCCGAACAACCTCTTTGCATCACCTATCTGGCGGAAGATGTAAGTGCTGAACTTAAAACTGGTTTAATACACTTACTACCTCGTTTTCATGGTTTAGCTAACGAAGACCCATACAAGCATATGACAGAGTTCCACATGGTGTGCTTGGGGATGAAGCCACAAGGCACGACGGTGGAGAATCTCAAGCTGAAGGCATTTCCATTTTCCCTAGTTGACGCAGCTAGGGAGTGGCTTTTCTACTTACCACCGGGATCCATCACCACTTGGGCGCAAATGGCGAGAGCATTCCTCGACAAGTACTTTCCCGCATCCAAAGTCGCCAGACATAGAAGAGATATGTGGGATCAAGCAGAAGGACATGGAGTCTTTATACGAATATTGGAAGGACTTCAACCGCCTTTGTGTAAGTTGTCCTCAACATGGTATTTCTGATGAATTACTAATTCAGTATTTTTATGAAGGTTTGCTACCAATGGAAAGAAAGATGATGGATGCCGTTAGCAGATGAGCTATAGTGAACCAGATGCCAACTCAAGCGAGGACCTTGATAGATACCATGGCAAAAAACTCCAAGCAATTTGGAGTACGAAGTGACATTGGCCGAGGTGCTAGTAAGGTACATGTGAAATCTTTAGAAACTAAAATAACTGATTTGACTAATCTTGTTAAATAGCTTGCCATGGGTAATATGCCTCAAGTCAAGCCATGTAGATTTTGCTCATCAGTGGCACACCCCACCGATGCATGCCCGACTTTACATGAAGAAGAAGAGCAAGTGAACGCCATTGGGGGTGGCAACTTTCAGAACTCAAGCAACCGAGCTCCTGACTCTTTCAAGAGCACATACAACCACGGTTGGAGGCAACATCTGAATCTGAGCTCTGCCCCGAGGCAAGGACAAGGACAAGGACATGGTCAGCAATTTCACAAAGAGGTTCATTCCAACAACCTCAGCAGTTTTAACCTCAGCAAATCCAAGCACTGCTCCAAAGGCACCATTTTAGCCTGGTGCCCAACATCAACATCAAGTGTCACCGCAAGGTCCTAGTGGCTCAGGTATGTCATTAGAGGATGTAGTTAAGTCTATGGCTGCTAACATGGTGAAATTTCAACAAGAAACTCAAGCGAGTATTCAGGACCTTCAGGCCACCGTTGGCTAATTAGCAAACAAGGGTAAATTGCCGTCTCAAACGGAGACGAATCCGAAGGCAAATGTGAGTGCTGTCACTTTGAGAAGCGGAAAGGAGCTTCAAGAGGTTGTAAAGAAGAAGAAAGAAAAAGTTCACGAGGAAGAAGAAGAGCTAGAGGTCAAGACCTCCACTTCGGGTGCAAAGGATGTCAAAGAAGAGGAGTCAAAGAAGAAGACACTCGAAGTGATAGTTCAAGCACGGCCATTCTGAAGCCGGTTCGAGAAGACAAAGCGGGAGAGYGAAGAGAAGGAGATCCTTGAAACATTCCAAAAAGTTCAAGTAAACATCCTTTAATAGATGCAATTATGCAAGTTCCTAGATATGATAAGTTTTTGAAAGAGCTTTGTACAAATAAAAGTAAACTAAAGGGTAATGAAAAGATAAGTACGAGTCAAAATGTGTCCGTTGTTTTGCAAAAACAGTTACCACCAAAGTGTAAAGACCCGGGCATGTTTACCATACCATGTAAGGTAGGTAATGTCTTGGTAAATCAAGCCATGTTTGACTTGGGAACATCAATTAATGTTATGCCATATGCCCTTTACTCATATTTGGATGTAGGGCCCCTCAAGCCAACCGGTGTGGTAATCCAACTAGCGGATATGTCTATTGTCTACCCTAAAGGGGTATTAGAGGACGTTCTTGTTGAAGTCAATGAGTTGGTCTTTCCGAAAGATTTTTATGTTATATATATGGAGGAGAAAAATGCCTCCAAGGCCGGTATGCTTTTGCTAGGTAGACCATTTTTGCAAACCTCTAAGACTAAGATAGATGTCTGTAGTGGTAGTTTGACCATAGAATTCGATGGCGAGATGATTAAATTTAATATATATGATGCTATGCGATATCCGAGTGATGTTTCATCTTTATGCTTTGTTGATATTATCGAGTCTTTATCTGATACTATGTTTGATCTATCTAATGAGTATGTGTTAGAAGTGATTCTAGACAGAGACTTAACGAATGGAAGTTTGAAGAAGTTTGCCCAAGAGTATAAGCTTGATGATGATTTTGCAGAATTGGTGTCTTGGATGGAGAAAGGGTGAGCACAAAAGCCAAGGTATGAAGTTTCTAAAATAGATTTGTCTATATCTCACACTATACTTTTGCCTTCTGTTGATCAGGCACCCAAGCTAGAGTTGAAGACGCTACCACATCATCTGAAGTTTGCCTACTTGGGAGATAAAGAGACCCTTCCGGTGATCATATCCGCCACACTATCATCGAAGGAGGAAAGAGAGCTTGTGGATGTTTTGAAGGAGCACAAGAAGGAAATTGGATGGACCATCGACGACATCAAGGGCCTTAGAGGAAGAGTACAAGCCATTTCGAGAGGCGCAAAGGAGGTTGAACCCACCGATGATGGAAGTCGTCAAGAAGGAGATACTCAAGCTTTTGGACACCAATATGATCTACCCAATCTCTGACAGCAAGTGGGTGAGCCCAGTCCAGGTAGTCCCTAAGAAAACTAGCATTACAGTGGTAGAGAATGCCGAAGGTGAGTTAGTGCCCACCCGTGTTCAAAACGGGTGGAAAGTATGTATTGATTATCGTAAGCTTAATTCATCAACTGGAAAACACCATTTTTCTGTTCCATTCATAAACCAAATGTTAGAAAGGTTAGCCAGTCGTACTCACTATTGTTTTTTGGATGGTTATACAGGTTTTCATTAGATACCGGTGGCGAGAGAGGACCAAGAGAAGACCATGTTCACCTACCCCTTTGGTACATTCGCCCACCAGAGGATTCCTTTTGGTCTTTGCAATGCACCGGCGATATTCTAACGATGTATGGTAAGTATATTTTCAGAATATGTAGAGAACATTATTGAGGTTTTTATGGACGATTTCCTAGTTTATGGTCATTCGTTTAGTTCATGCTTAGATAACTTGACCAAAATTTTAAAGAGGTGCATTGAAACTAATTTGGTTTTAAATTAAGAAAAATGTCACTTCATGGTCAATCAAGGTATAGTACTTGGTCATGTTATCTTGAAAAGGGTTATAGAGGTTGACAAGGCAAAGATCGATGTCATAAAATCCTTGCCTTACCCCTCGAGTGTTAGAGAGGTCTGTTCTTTTCTTTGTCATGCAGGTTTCTACCGGCGTTTCATTAAAGACTTCTCGAAGATCACTCGACCCCTTTGTGAGATTCTACAAAAAGAGTTAGACTTTGTCTTCAATGAGGTATGTAAGAGTTCATTTGATTTGTTAAAAGATATTCTTCCCAATTGGCATTTGAGATTATGTGTTATGCTAGCAATCACGTCGTCAGAGTGGTATTGGGACATAAAGACTGTAAGAGCTCTTATGTTATCTATTATGCATCACGATCACTTGATAGTGCACAATGCAACTACTCAACCACCGAGAAAGAGTTGCTAGCAGTTGTTTTTGC
>NW_020202434.1:26329-33705 GCF_001531365.2 Cynara cardunculus var. scolymus
ACCAAGGCGTTCCATGACTCTCGTATTTCACGTAAGTCTTTCACTAAAGGTCAAAAAGTTCTCTTCTATCACTCTAGATTAAAGTTATTTCCCAGTAAGTTAAGGTCCAAATGGATAGGACCTTTTGTTGTTTTAATCGTTTTTGAGCATGGTGCAGTAGAGATACAAAGTCTATCTACGAGGCAGATTTTCAAAGTTAACGACCATAGGCTAAAGCTGTTATATGAAGGCTTTGATGGAGGGGATTTAGAGAGGGTAGCATTGGACATGCCAAGCTACAAGAATTAAACCGAGAATGGTCTAGCCAAAGACATAAAAGAGAGGCGTTGCGTGGGAGGCAATCCATGAATTTCCATTTCTGTTATTTATTGCTTTCATTTATTTAGTTTGCTTTTAAATTATCAATTTCACTCTTGGAATTCTGTGTTCTCAGGTTCACCCCGGATGTTGGACRCTCGAAGAGACGCGCCCATCTCCACATATTCTTACATTGGGAGTTCACTCATAAAATCAGGGGAGTTTTCTGATCCTTTTCCTTCATTGCTTAGAGTGTCCTCTATTTATTGCATACCTTGAGGACAATGTATGAATTAAGCATGGGGGTGGGGGTGATTTGTATGAATTAGGTATATAAATGATTTTAGGGATAAACTTTTTTGCTTTTTGCAAAAATTTTGTGCTTAAATGGGGGTCTTTATCCGTTTTGACAATGTGTTAGCATGCTTTTAATGAGCTTAAATTGTTATTGATGATGAGTTTGGATGCATGTATAGCATGATTGAGCTTGATTGATGACACTTAGAGTCGATTAGTGGTAGCATATCGGTCAAAGTTAGACTCTTGTTAATCTCTTGAGCTAGTTTTAAACACCGTGAGACTTTGAGCTTATTTAGACTAAATACTTGATAATAGTCTCAAATTCATTTCTTGTGTGATTGCTTCATGCCTAGATATGCATCTCTAGAACTTGATCTTTCTCTCCTTAAGACTACATGATAACTACATGCTAATAAACATGATAAAGGCCATTGTTTGCACCATTTTTGTGTTAAACCACTAGCCTTAAGCCCACCCATTATGTTGTCATTATCCCTTTTGCACACCACTTTGAGCCTTAGCCTATTTCGTTTGTCGCCCGCATCATAAATCAATGCAAACACGACTCACCCGACTAAGCACCAATGGAGTGATCCCAATATCCCTTTATACTTGAAAGTAGAATTTGTATGTTGGGGAATGAAAATAAAGAAAAAAAATTCAAAAAGAAAAAAAAAATTATATATATATATATATATATGAGCAAAATTACGTCGTCAATAAAAAATAAAATATACGACGAAAATGACGATACAATTGAATATAATCGTTTCATCTCTATTCCCTATCGTCCGAAAAGGAATGAGCTTCAAAGTTGGATACAAAAGTCCTTTGTGAAAAAAAAAGTGATGTTGAGTAGGCGGATTCTGCGTTGGTGTTAGGTCTTAGTCACTTTTCCTAAATATTTCCCTACCGTACCCAAAGCCTTGTTTTTCGTTACATCTTTTATGACCTTTGATTTATAAGCATGTATTTTATCAAAGTAGTAGAGAGTGAGAGGTTTTTCAAGCGTATGGTAGATACATGTTAGTGTAGTGACGGATTGAGTGATACACTTTAACCCAAGGAGTGAATCGAGTGTTGCTTTGTTAATCCCATTCGTGAGAGTTCTCAAAATTAGCTCGCGTCTACTTGAATTGAATGTATACCCACTTTTCGATGCTTATTTGCAAATCTTGAGTTCACGTTATGCTATATGTGTTGATGCTCTTGTTAGATTCCAATTTTATAACTACGTGTTAACTCAAGTCATTGTCGGGACGGACAACGATCTAAGTGTGGGGAATTTGATAAGTACAAATTAATACATTTTTATGTCAAAGTACCTTGCAATTAATGTTAAATAGATGCTTAAAAAGTGTCCAATTTAATTTGAGTTGATATTTAATTATATGATGCCATTTAAGTTGAAAAACAAAAAAATTGATTAATTGTTTTTGCTTTCTAGTTTCTACCATCTCTTTGGCCCAAAGCAAGGGGCCCAAAACAAGCAGCCTGTGAGGAAGAAACAATAGGAAAAAGGAAAAAAAATAGCAGCCTTGGGCTGCTGCCCAAGACAGCTAGCAGCCAGATTGGGGATCGAGAGAGATTGGACATCGTGTAGCAACCGATCGTGGGTAGGGATGAGAGGATCGTGGGAGAGAACGAGATGTCGATTAAGAAGAGGAACGTGGGAGAGTCTGTCAAGATTGGCAGAGAAGTCGAGAGGGAAGAGATGTATTGAAGCGGTCGATTGAGAAAAGGAGAGAAGTCAAGAGGGAGAGGCAGAACCTATGGATTAAAAGGAAAACCAATAGAGAAGTTATCAATCGAGAGGTTTTAAAGGCTGTCGATTTAGAGGGCTAAGGGTTGTCGATTGAAAGGGCTGTCAAAGGGATAATGACCAGAAAATAGCTGTCGATCAACAGCAGACTATAGATCAAGAGACAGAGCCGGAGGGGAAAAAGGAACCAGAAATCAGGAAGAAATAGTAAGCAGGTTTCCAGATTTTGGGAGACGATTTTGAAGACAATTTTTCAGGGTTCTTCCTTAAATTCAATTCTACAAACCTTTGTAAGTTCCTCTGGTTTTCTTTTTAAATGTAAAATATGAGCAGCTAAACTTCATATTCTAGTAATGAGTATGTGATTACTTTGAATTTGGATTCGTTGAGACTTACGTCAAATTTCACATCATTTGAAGCTATTTATGCGATTTTAGAGTTAAATGTTGATCGTTTTGAGTTGGATATGTTGAGAAGGATCCCTTGATATGTCTGATTAAATTTCGAGTTGCTAGATAAATCTTTAAGCCCGTAATTGCTTTTCGGTTTATTGAAGTAGCACATGACACACAGTTGACATTTATGTAAAATGATGATGTTGTAAGATTGAATAATCTAATTTAAACAATCGGCGCCCGATTGTCGGTTAGTGTTGGGTTTTTTGACGTTAGTGCAATTGGCAATTAAATTCTAAGTCCGTGTAACATCTGGCTTGAGCAACCCCAAATTACCAATTTTATAAAATCTCCAATGAAATATAATTTATTGATTATTGGGACCAAAATTGATCCTAATTATTCTAAAAGCTTTGTCAAAGCAATCTGGGCTAAGGATGGAAAATCTGAAAATGCTGCTGAAACGAGTAAGTCTGGAGGAAGACCAGAGGCGATCAATTGGTTCAGGGGGAGGTGATAGACTAGAGGCTGCTGAAATGAGTAAGTTTGGAAGAAGACCAGAGGCGATGAATTGGTCCTGAGGCGATGAAGGTCCAGAGGCCATGAAGGACCAGAGGCCATGAAGGACCGGAGGCCTTGAAGGACCAGAGGCCATGAAGGACCAGAGGCCATGAAGGACCAGAGGCCATGAAGGACCAGAGGCCTTGAAGGACCAGAGGCCATGAAGGACCAGAGGCCATGAAGGACCAGAGGCCTTGAAGGACCAGAGGCCTTGTAGGACCAGAGGCCATGAAGGACCAGAGACCATGAAGGACCAGAGGCCATGAAGGACCAGAGGCCATGAAGGACCAGAGGCCATGAAGGACCAAAGGCCATGAAGGACCAGAGGCCATGAAAATGGACCAACCCTTTAAAACACACAGATCTGGGCATAACATTAATTAACCTCAAAATATGGGATATTAATTTTCTAGAAATCCTTCAAAATATCCGTTCTATTTTAGTGATAAAACCACCCGAAACATAATTCCAAACCGGATATAACGGAGTTTTTACTTACAACCTGAATTATGTAGCAAAAKAATACGGGACAAGACTATATATAAGCTACACATACTACAACTATGAGATACGGTAATAAACTACTATTTACCCAAAAGCAAGATCAAAATCTTCAAGTTCCCTGATAAATCTTCGAGTCAGACAACGGGTTCTTTCTTTTTATCCGTCTTCTTTCCTGAGAGAGGTTGCCACTTAAATGGTAAGCCAACGCTTAGTGAGTTAAATTGTTAAAAATTACATATCAATATCGCACATGTTTGTAAATATACATAATAAAATCTTATCAATAAAAGAGTTCAAGACATCATCCAGATGCAAACCGAGACTTACAAGAAACCAAGTGAACAATTACGTACTGGATGCTAAGATCATAAGATTCCATATTCAAATCACCATTGTATACCATACTATTGATGCTCAATACAACAAGGAGACAGGATCAACAACCAAATATATTCAGCAACGTTAGAATACCAATAAATATCAAGAACCAAGAGATCAAATCAGTATACATAACGAGGATAGTGCATCACCCCGTCCTTCACCTCCCGGGCTCATACCAAAGTCCAAGTCAAAATCATACATTACGGGAAACCTCGCACTGCCTGTCTTCCTCTACCGGGCATGTGCCAAGGTTCCCTACTCATTGCTCTTCCTACTTGAACATTTTACCTAAATTTTTATGTACAGCTGCTGCATGCAGAACTGTTTTGCCCTTTTTAAACTCGGATTCATGCTTTGATCATAAAAATAAGAAACAAACTAGACTCAATTATCTAACTAAGGAAATTGGCCTGACATCATTTGGATTTTTTCTACGATTTTATACAGATTTTCAAAGTCAACACACTTTCAATGCATTCTTAAGTCGAAATTCTCATTTTCATACATTTTTCTCAAACCATTTTGATTCCAAACTATTTCAAGTTCTGAATCTCAACTTAATATAACATATTTGACATAAACAATCAAAATCCAACCTTTATTTTATCATTTATATTATCTCCCAAATCATTGACTTAATCAAGTCAAAGTTCATATGATGAACTTGCATAAATCTTGATAATCTCTTGAATCTAATGACCATTTCATGTCATAAAGTTTGAAATGCTCGATCTTGGGTCTCATTCCATTCAAATTTAGTATCTTTACGAGTCAAAGAGGTTAATGGTACTGCGATCTTAGAGAAGTCCTTGATAAATCGTCGATAGTACCCTACCAGACCCAGAAAACTCCAAACTTCCGAAGCGTTCTTTGGTTGCACCCATTTTTGAATTGCTTCGATCTTGGTTAGGTCTACAGAAATACCATCTTCGAATACGGTATGCCCCAAGAATTGTACCTGCCGAAGCCAGAATTCACATTTCGAGAATTTTTCATAGAGTCGTTCTTTTCTCAACAATTCTAGCATTTGACGTAAGTGTGTAGTGTGTTCATTTTCAGACTTTGAGTAAACCAAAATATCATCGATGAATACGATCATAGACTTGTCGAGCATAGGATAGCATACTCGATTCATTAAGTCCATAAACGCTGCAGGTGCGTTTGTAAGTCCGAATGGCATTATGAGGTATTTGTAATGCCCATAACGGGTCCAAAAAGCAGTTTTGGGTACATCGTCCTCCCGTACCTTGAGTTGGTGTGTAATATTTGGGTTTCAAGTTTTGATTTAAGATTTTCTTTAACATATATATATATATATATATATATATCTGTGTGTGTGTGTATGTATGTGTATGTGTGTGTGTGTTATGTTTATATGAATATCTTGAGATTTAATTTTAAAAAGAAAAGGGGGGGAGGTCGGCTGGTTGTGCCGCCCACCACCTTTCCTCAATACTATATATATAGAAAGTTGAGTAGCTGAAAGGTTTTACACACACTCTGTATTTAGAAAGTTTTCTTTGTGAATCATACGGATTGCAAGAAGAGGATTCAAAAGCTTGGATATTCGATTTCTAAAGGTGAGTGTATTAAAGCTTTGAGTATAAAGTTGTTTGCATAYAATTYAGTARTTATTAGAAHTGGTTATTTATGGTTTATAGTTCATATTGTGCGGATATTTCCTTAAACCGTCCATGTGATGACCGGATTGATATCCGGACAGTTTCATCCAGATTATAAACCGCTCAAGTGTTTTCCGGAGTCCTCCCTAAACCGGTCAAGAGGTGACCGGATCTCGTCTAAACCGATCAAGAGTTGGGCGGTGTATTGACCGGATTGTTTTAAACCGGTCTAAGGTTTGGCAATGTATTGCCCGGATTACTTTAAATCGGTTAAATTATGAGCGGGGTATTATCCGGACTTGTAATCCGGACAAAGATATTGACTCAATTTTAAGTGTTAACCAGACAAAGCTTATACAAGGTGTTATCCGGATTGTTGACCGGAGATGATATATCCCTTTTGATATTCCAAGTGTTTATCCGGATTCTATATCCGGACAAGGCTGACCAGACTTCAAATCCGGTTAATATGTTGAATCATTTTAGAGATATAATGGCGGGAGAGATGTAATGGCGGTGTAACCGCGGGAGAGATGTAATGGCGGTGTAACCGCGAAAGACATAAATAAGTTTATGTGTCAGAACAGGTTTGATTCTGAACTGATTGTTTGGAAAGTATATTGTTTGTTTGAGAATTATACACTCACTAGACCTTTTTGGTCTAACGCTTAGTTGTTSGACTAACTTGTTTTGCAGGTCATCATACCTCGCAAGATAAAGGCAAAAGAGAAAAGTGTAGAATGAATAACATTTAGTTATTCAAAATGTATTCCAAGAAAGTCTTTTGTTAATCTGTATTTTGTAAACGATGTTATATTTTGTGTTATGAGTATGATGATGTGGATTATCGGTACATATAATATGTGGGTTGTTACAGTTGGTATCAGAGCCTTAGTTTAAGGGATCTGGGTATTTGCAAAATACTTAGACTTAAACTAGAGGTGTGGAAAGTTATGGTAATAGGTTTCACTGGGTCTATGAATATGGGAATATGTTATAGCTGAACCTATTATGAGAAAGATATATTATATGACTGATATAATCTGAGTTGTGAATAGACATGAGGATAAATGTATTATTATATTGTGATTATGAGAATAATCATGTGTGTTTAAATGTGACAGAAAAATCCATATACTGAGAAATGGCAGATAATCCCAATCAATCAGAAATGACCTCTACTGGTTATGGAAGAGGTCAGGGAAGAAGAAACGTAACACAAGGAGAGGACCCAAAAAATGTGATGACGATAGAAATGCGAAGTCGTAATAGGGGTCGAGGAAGAGGTATAGGTATTAGACAAGAACATGAACTATCGGCTCAAGAAAGTTCAATGTCTGGTCATGGAAGAGGAAGGGCAAGGGGTGGACACAATGTTCTTGATCCCGGGTTTATTACCCAAGAAATGTTGGCAATAGAAATGGGAAAGTTCCAAGAAAGTTTGGTGAGTTTGTTGGGACGTACAACTGTTAGCTTTATTTTGAAGCTAATAATTAACTTGAAAAAGTTTCATGAAACAATCCAGAGCTAGAAGACGAATTGAAGAAGTATCTG
>NW_020202435.1:0-1508 GCF_001531365.2 Cynara cardunculus var. scolymus
CTATTCTAAACTTCATGCATGTGATAGCAAATTCATATCTAAGTACTAAAAATCGAGCCCAAGGCTTGGATTTCAAACGATTTCTCAATAACAACTTTTGATGATCATTTTAGGATTTCTGGTTTCTGGCAGATTTCATRCATGAACTTCATTCGATCATATCTTGAAAAATACTTAGACAAAGACTTGATTTTTCTTTTGGAGCCTTTTTCTTTGAGTTATTTTTTAGACTCAAGTGGTTTCATGTAAAAACTCGGAGATTTGACCCCTCAACCRCTCGTATTAAGTTAAGAGTGCAAGGGATGACCTGTTAGAGTAAAAACTCTACTTTAATCGGTCATAACTCTCTTAATATTTCACTAAAATACTTGAATCTTCTGCTGGAAATTTATTTTATTGTATTATATTTCAAACAAAAGTGGTTTCACTNTTCTGCTGGAAATTTATTTTATTGTATTATATTTCAAACAAAAGTGGTTTCACTCAAAAATATGGAGATTTGAGGTCTCAACCTCTCAAACTAAGGGGCTGTTTGGCAGTTGCTGAATGATTTAGTTCAGAATAGGTAAGAGGTTAGAATGGCTAAGAGGGTCAGAATGGTTAAGTGCTGAATGAAACAAAGTTGTTTGGTAATTGTTTTCTGAATGACAGCAAATTACCATTTTAACCCTCAAGAAATACAATCAATTCTAAACATTTTTTTAGAAAAAAACAGATGTTGTTCTTCATATCAAGATCACAAATCCTCAAGAAATTGCAAAATATAGGTAATCCAATCATCATTAACATTGTTACAAACATGAAATTAGCAATAAACACCATCAATTTCCAAAGAAAAATGCTACCCTAAACCAAACCTAGACAGGAGAGGACGCATCAGTGACTGAGATGCAAACCCTAGACAGGATCGGCGATGGCGACGGCAACGGCAATGTGAGGCTGTGGAAGGCGACGAGCAGCGACGGCGACGTGAGGCTGTGGAAGGCGACGAACGGCGACGGCGACGGCAACGTGAGGCTGTGGAAGGTGACGAGGTTGTGGAAGGGGGAAATCGCGACCGAGCTTGCTGAGGAAAGCAGCGACGGCGAAGGAGCTTGCTAAGGAAGGCGCGACCGACCGAAGAAGATGGAGGCGACTCACCGGAGAAGATGGAGGCGACTCACCGGAGAAGATGAAGGTGATAACCGGAGAAGATGGTGGTGATGGTTGGGGGAGACGATGGGAGCGGCCAAAGTGGAAGGGTAAAGAGGGAATAATGGTAATCTGAATGGTTTAGTGAACATCTATCCTCAAAATGGTTAAGAGGTTTGTGTCACCATTAAGAGGGCATTTTTTTTTGCCAAACATGTTTTACATCTGACCGATTAAGAGGAGACCTCTTAATGTCACCATTAAGAGGAATCCAAACAGCCCCTAAGTTGAGTACGCATGCAAGCAGAATCTGATAGATTTGGACATGTGTCTTAAAATGACTATAACTTCCTGAAAACGTAATAAACAATGATGAT
>NW_020202435.1:2708-16769 GCF_001531365.2 Cynara cardunculus var. scolymus
TGTGGCATTTAAAAGAAGCCGCGATTTGATCATCACCATCGAAATTTTTGTTATTATCTATTTCACAAACTTGTCATTTTGGGATTGTAAACTCTGGATGGTGATGTAATGAAATTTTAATGTATGGTGGTGTTGTTATACTCTATTGCTATGAAACTCTATCTGCCATACCTCGTGTTTCCACTTTAGCGGGGTGTGACAATATCCTCCATCTTTCCCTTCTCTTTATAGAAATGAATTGCATGCAAATCTTTAATACTCAAGCATAAAACACTCACCTTATAATACTGATCGAATTTAAGTCTGTGATTCTCCTTCAGTCTTCACTCTCAATTGATTATGTTTTTCAAGGAAATCTAACAACTGCCTTTTTCCTTTCATCTGCACTTGCTATAAATAGCAAGTGCATAAGCTGCCTCCCATCACCAGTCCACACTCACATACATTATAATATAAAATATTCATATAAACATAAAATTTTAAGTTATTAAATCCTATTTAATAACCTGAATATTACACTTTGGTTCCAAACCACACTTGGAATATATTTCAATAACCAGGACCAAAGCCCCTCTGGTCTCTCTTCCAGAGCTTCTGGTTCCTCGACCAGAGCATCTGGTTGTACTAACCAGAGCTTTTGGTTCAACGTGTAAGCCAACCAGAGCCYCTCTGGTCTGTTTTTCATAAAAAGATTCTAAGTATAAAATTCTTTTCTTAAAACATCTAAAAATATGATTTTGACATAGAAGCTATTATCAATAGATATTGAGCCTCTTGTCCGATTAGTACATTTAGTAAAAACTTGCTCATTCTCCAAATCAATAACCAGAATACTCTAGTCCAATAATGAGGACCAACCAGAGCCCCTTTGGTTCCTTACAAGGAACAACCAGAGCCTCTCTAATTCCTCATAAAAATGACCATTCTGTTCCAAAACACTTTTAACCAATAYCAATGGCCATAGGCCTAGTTTTCCCCTTCTCAATAACATCAATACTATTATTTCTAATAAGAACAATATCTTTGAGTTCTCRAATCACRAAGAAGTAAGGACTCAAATCTATTGTAGTCTTAAAAGACATAATAGTAAGAGCTATAATATTCACACATAATTGCCACCCTTATATCCAAAAGACACATCTCCTTAATATACCACCCATATTCCAAAAGACACCTCTCCTTAATATGACACCTTATTCCAAAAGACACATCTCCTTAATATGCCACCCTTATTTCTTCTTCAAAATCTATGAACTAGTTCGGATAAAGAACCGCAGTCACAACCATCTTATCTGTTGATCCCAGATCTCTCAATAACACTAATAATCTAGTTAATAATAACCAAATTATAATGATTTGATGAATAAAGTGCTGAACACTCAAGAAGAAATTATGAACAATTATGAACAATTTTGAGCATCAAAGATTTCACTTTATTAATAATAAAAATGTAAAAGCTACTTTTTACAGTAGGCCTAATCACCTATTTATACTAATAAGCTAATAAGAAGATAACTATCTAATGAGACTTTTTAGCTAATCTTCTATTAACTGATAACGTTTATCTAAACTATATATAAGCTTTAATATCAAAGATAAACTCGAAGTCTAGCTGTTGACTTGTCATCTCCAGCTGTGATTCATGGTATGATGGATCATCCTTATCATTAAGTCTTCATCGCATGCTTCTGGATGAATTACTGGAAAATACTCTAAATGTAGTTGACCAGAGGTTCGATGAAGATGCTCTTTCCATCGCATCCTTGGTCGTCCATCGGTGCTGTGGTTGTGCACCAGACTTAGTCAATCTTGCCTTGATGTCTCAATCGGTCTTCTGGTTCTTCATCACTTATTGTTTTTCATTACTTTTTCACTTTATAAATTATGGGGTTTAACAATCTCTCCCTATGTAATGAAATAACAAACATAGAATAATCTAGTAACAATCGTGAAGAACAGAGATTAATCTAATCGAAAAACATCAAATTCCAAATATTCATTGGATGATGAAATTCTTACAATACTGGAATCAAAAGACATCAAGACAAAACAAAAAAATACAACTCATCATGAGCTACCTTGATATATTTCATTGAAGCGCATGAGCAGTCTTCGATTGCTGATGACTGTCGATATCTCATGAATGAGTCGACTCCCTTCTTCTCTTGGCACGTGGTTTCTACCCAGTCTTTCACTAATGACTTTCTGAAACCATTCAAGTGTTTCGAATGAATACTTGAAGGCCTCAGTCAGTCTAAAGAATTTTTTAACCCCAAACTCATTCTTGTAAACAAGTCCAAGTTCGGGTTGAGTTAGGACTGAGGCAGAACTTTTCTCCTGCAGGCCTTGGAAGTCTTCGTTTGGTGGAGCACAGGATAGTCTTCCAATGCCTAGCCGAAGAGCAATTTCAAAATCACTCTTGGCTCTATGGTTCACAAGGGTTTCCATCATTTTTGCTACCGCTCAATTCACCATTCCATACCTGATGTCGTGGTCTTGCCTTTGAGCCTTGTATGCGTATAATTCAATCAAGTCATATGGATTGAGATTAATGAGGTTATTTTCGTTCAACACGCTAACTTGCCCATGTGCTCTCTCCACAGTGAACTCGATGTATCAAATGGCTCGATTGGCAAATGTCCTTACTTTCAGATCCATGACCCTCCTTATCCCATCATTCGAGAAGACAACCTAAGGTGCTTGTGTGGTCTATCTAATGAATCTATGGTGTAAGAGGTCCATGGACTCAGGTGATAAGATTGGAGGGTTGATGGTCAAACTTTCATCACGGTCTTCGTACAGGTATTGATGGATGTTTTCCATCATAATTGGTTCCCTGGGTGGCAATTCAGGACATCTCTGTATCGACTCCATGCTCTGGATAATCTCATCTACCAGGCTCTAAGGAGGTTGCCTTGATGAAGAGGGAGTATCAGCATGCACCACTGGTGGTTGGGTTGAGGGTTGTGAATGAGTTGGTGAGGGTATGGTTTTTTGTTGAGTTGGTTCAGCTTGGGTTTTTTGTGGTTCATTGGGTTCGGCCTGGATGGTTTCTGGTGCATGGGGTTCTGTTTGGGTATGTGGTTGTTGGGGTGATGAAGGTTGGATTATTGTTGGTTCTGGTTGTATGGATAAGGTGAAGGGTTCTGAGGTGCGATGGATTGGAGAAGGGGTTAAAGGTAAGTTTGGTGTGGGTGATGGTTGGTTTATTTCTGTTGGTGGGGTGATTGGCTCTTCATCGGTTGAGGAACTCAACAGGATGGGTTCTGGGCTTGCAGCAAAGGGGACATATACATATTGTACATCTTTAGAGGGCAGAGCCTCTGGTTCCCTTGCTTGGGTTCCTTAGGTTGAGGGTGGTGGTTGAGTTTGTGGTGATGGTGATGGTAGTGCAACGGATTCTGTATGTTGTGCAGCCGCGACCTCTATCTCCCCCTCATGAGGTCCAAGACCTTGATCATCGGGGTCTTGGTCTTCATGCCTTGGCCTTCTGTGTTGGCGGCTACTGGATCAAGAGGCTCTACTCCTCTTCTTCTTTTTGTCCTTCCTGAAGGACGCAAGATACACCTTCAGGGCAGCTTGTCTTCGACTCGCCTCCATTGTTTGGAGGAGAGAGGTGGTGTGCCATTGTTCATCGGCCAACTTATGGGAGAGAACCCTTGTTGGATGGATGGCCCGATGAACAAATTTGGCACTAATCTCATTGAAAGATGAGACTAGCGCCTTGGATAGAGCCCGTAGGTTAGCTCTAGTTGCGAACTCGGTGGAGGAGGATGAGGCTTCTGGTGGTATGGAGGTGGTGGTGGATGTATATGGAGGGATGGGAAGGTTGGTGATGAGGTCTCTCACCTCTGTAGTGAATGAGGAGAAGGCTTCATCAAAGGATGGGCCTGCAGAGGGAGGTTGGGGTGAAGGAGTAGGCTGGGGGATTTGGGTTAGGATAGTGGCAGGTAGTTGGGTGAGGGTGGTTTGGATGGAGGCCATTTGATTGGTAAGGTTGGTAAGGGTAGCTTCGATGGATGAGTTGGATTGACATGGGGCTTGATGAGAAATTTGGGAGATGATGGTTGTAGGTAGAGAGTTAATGGTTTGAAAGATGGTTTGTAGTTGGGAGATGATGTATGCGAGGTTCTTATCGGCCTTAGTTGCCTGGGCCATGAGGGTGGCGAAGGATTGGATGAGGATTTGGTTTCGTTGGGTGGTAAGGGAGGATGTGGTGTTGTGATGTTGGGTGATGGTTTGTTGGAGCATTTGAAGGCGGGTGGTATTGGCTTGGGTTTGGGTTTTAATTTGGGAGAGATGGTGTTACAGGATTGCAAGGGATTGTTGGAGGTCAGAGTTACCGGTGGAGTGTTGGTTGTCAACAATCCCTTGTATGATGAGTTTAAGGTCTTCCAAGGACCGCATCACTGTATCGACAAGGGCTTGGAACTCGGCCTTTGTGACCAGGTCTGCATGTGGGGTAACCCCTGCAGCAACAGATGCTGCAGGTTGGGCGTTGTGAGAAGGTAGGCCTAGAAGGACTTCCATCACGTCCTTGATAGCCCCCAAGAGAGGAGCTATCTCGTGATGTTGCGACATCTGCTTCCTCTTCCTTGGCTTCAGAGGCCAGATAAATGAAGCGAATGTGTGTCCCCTTCGGTAGATCAAATATCGAAGGGGGATGTGCATTAAGGGAAGATCGCTCTGAACGATCTTGGGGTTCAAAATCAGAAGCAACACATGCTTCTGTGTGTGTGGTGGGAGGTGTCGAGCCCTGAGGCGAAGGGGTTCATATATCTTCATCACCTCTCTGTTGAGAGAGGGGTGATGGAAAATGTGGTTCCTCGGCTAATACATCTCCAAAGGCCCGAAGGATGGCCTTTGGATGGCTTGCTGGGGTTGGGATTGGACTGGGTCGTCCTGTTTCGATACCCCTTTGGCTTTGATCGTCAGGGGTAGAAGATGTGGTTGCCCTTTGGGAAGTGGGTTGAGGAAGTGTATGAGTAGGGTCGGGGGAGGCACGATAAGTAGCATCATCATCATCATCTTCTTCATCATTCGATGAAGATGACTCATGTGCTCCCTCGCTTGGTGGGGGCACGGTTGTAATCGCTTTAGGGTAGCTGCCCTCGGTTCCTGGGATAGCATAGAGCGTTCATAGGCTTGGCGTATCTCAGATGTCGATGGAATGACATTGAGCATAGCCCTGGAGAGTGGATGGTTGATGCTGTAACCCTCCTTCGAGAGGGTTGGGCGATGTCCATGCATCCTATAGACAGGTGAAAGGCTCCTCAGCTAGTAGGCCATTTGTCCTCATTGCGTCCCCATTGAAGAGGGCGAGGAAGCGGGGGAATAGAACCGCAGAGAGAGGCTTGCCAGCAGCTTGGAGTTTACATTTCTTGACCACTGCCGTATTAATCTTGTTGTAGATCAGGAAGGCGTAGTCGAGGTTCAGGTTGAAGAACAGCCCATACCTGATAGTCATGATGTTTATGTTCCCTTGGTCCAATGAGTCCAGTTTGCATGTGAGGGCCCTGTTGAGAATGGAGAAAAACATATTCCACATCGGCGGGAGGAATTGGCGTTTGAAGTCCGATACATTGCATAGGTCACGATTGTAACCTAGCATCTTCACGAAGCGGAGGATGTCGTCGGTGGTTGGTGGTTCGTCATATTGTGCAATTCCAAGTCCCCGTCGAGTGGGAATGCACAGAACCTGAGAAACCTTAGCCCGCGATATCTTGAGCGAGCATATCATATCGTTAGGGGCGTCCATGTCCCCCATTATTTCGTGGTTTTCTGGTTCAAACTCGCATGTTTGCCAATATTGCTGGACGTACTTTATGGGTACGCCAGTGCCAGCAAGAGTGAGGGCGGGAAGAAGAATGCAGTTCTTGAAAAACTCGATCATAATTGCAAATCTGTCGTCAAACAGGGTGTTTCGGAGTTTGATAGAGTGGTTGTTTGGCTTCATGGGTAGGAAGACGATAGCGCAGCTGTCGACACCGGTAGATTGGACTCTGTTGTCATTGTTGTTCGATTCGTGGGAGGCGGAGGAGGCCATTGTTGAGGAAGTTGCGGGTTTGTTGTTCGTCGAAATATAGTTGCAGGTTTGTGTAAGCGTAAAGAGAAGAAGGAGGTGGAAGAAAGGTATTTGTAGGCGGGAATATGGTGAGGGAGTGGGGTGTGGGGGTGGGGGTGGAAGGGAAACGGTTTCTTGATTATTAAAATAAAATAATCATGAAAAGTTTTGGCGGTTTTGGGTATAGACGATTTGATTTGAAGAAAGTGAGTCGTCTTGATTGTACGTGCCATTAATGTTAGATGACACGTGTCAAGGCGGGGTTAAGGAGGGGGGAAAGTTGAAAGGGTGTATGGGGAAGATTCTGTATGTGTTGTCAGGCGCGTGGTATGATGACGTTATGAATTATTTGAAATAAAAAGTTATTCCAAATAATATCTTGATGAGTACGTGTCCCAAAATTCATTTGAATTTAAAATCCCATCTAATTGTAAGATTAATACTAATTACGAAGTTTTGGTCTTCTAAAAATCGATGTTACATAGTTTTTAATCACAAAAGCTGCAATTTTGTATAATCTTGAAAATGATTTTCAATTAAGATGGGTTTTTGTATAAAGATTATTGTCATGGAACAAGAGAGGCTCTGGTTGGTCATGACCCATTGGGTGAGGAACCAGAGGAGCTCTGGTTTAACATCGATGAACGAGTTCATGGATGTAATGTTGGATTGCATGATATAGAGGCATTGGATAACAAACCAGAGGCTCTAGATAAGCATTGTTAATCTATTATATAGAACCAGAAGAGCTCTGTTGAATATATATGTAGCATTTAGGTTGCCAGAGGCTCTGGATAGTAGAACCAGAGGCTCTGGATGAAAAATTCATAAAAAAAGTGTGAAGATGAAATTGTTGCTCCCCCTCAAATGATGCATGAGTATGGATTTTGAAGTTTTCAAAGTCTCCCCCTCAAACAAATAATAAAGAAGAATTAGGGGTACCAGAGGCTATGGTCTTTAGAACCAGAGGCTCTGGTTGTGAAGCAAAGAAGATGGGTAATGGAAAATGGTGAAGTGTATGTGAATGAATATGATGGATGAGCCTTTGAGACAAGAGGAGCTCTGGTTCCAAAGATTGTGAATCCAGAGGCTCTGGTCTTTAGAACCAGAGGCTCTGGTTATGAAAGCAAAGGAATGAAATATGAAAGAATATGGTTAAGTCTATATGTAGGGAGAAGAGGGAAACTCTTTGGGACCAGAGGGGCTCTGGTTACAAAGAGTATGAATCCAGAGGCTCTACTCTTTAGAAGACAAGAGCCTCTGGTTTGGTATAGAAGGGGTGTGGTTTATACCAAGTCATAAATGGGAACTTGATAGCGCTGGTTTCAAAGGAATTGGAAACCAGAGGCTCTGGGTGTCACACCCCGCTAAAGCGGAAACATGAGATGTAACAGGTAAGCGAGTCACAACAACAATTAATAAATAACACCTTTCACTTTTTACAAAATAAAACGGGTTTAATATCATAACCAAATTTTGATAAATACTTCTTTTACAAAAACCTCCATTGCAAACTTAATCGGTTTTGCCAAAAGTATGCTCCCAGAGTACTTCATTTCTTACTTGTTACCTGAAAAGCATGGAACATAAAACGAGTCAACTTCAAAGAGTTGGTGAGCTCACGGGTTTTCACATACATGAAACATTTTAATGCATAAACCAATTATTTGCAAACTTATGCGTAATCTTTTTGCACTTAATAAATGTAAATCTACCACGATGTACAAACTTGAGACGCTACTGAGCCTTACCTGGCCAACGTGCCCCATTATTTTACGAACGAACATAACTAGCCCGTACACATACTTAGGTACCACAGTTCGTAGTAGTACTAATTCAGAAGTGGTCCAAATTCCACATGATTAGACCAAGAAACCATAGGTAATGTGCACCCCTGTCTAGGTGGGACTGTCAACACAATAGCGGCTATCCACAATACCACGGCCTGGGAACGTGCCCGAGTTAACAAGTAGCGTTTACGGACAGGGACTTTATTTGGAAAATATACTCTCAAGCACATCAATTTAACATTCATTTTATAGTGCAATAACAGTTAATATTTCGTGACAATAAATATGACTAAACAGTCCTTTAGTCCGATGGTGTTAAACCTCACAATTTATAATGTAAAAGGTAATGAAAAACAACAAGTGATGAAGAACCAGAAGACCAATGAAGACATCAAGTAAGAAACGGCTAAGTTTAGAGTTCAACAAGAGGACTGATGGACAATCCAAGGATGCGATGAAAAGAGCATTGTCATCGATGCTCTGCTCATCAACACTTAGAAGATTTTCCAGCAATTCATCCAAGCATGCAATGAAGATTTGAAGATAAGGATGAAATCATCATATCATGAATGACTGTTGGAGATGACAAGTCAACAGGTGGAATTTCAGTTTATCTTAATATTAACGCTTATCCATATAAAAGATAAACCTCATCTGTTAATAGAAGATTTGCTAGAAAGTAGCATTATATAGTTATCTTCTTATTAGCTGATTAGTATAAATAGGTGATTAGACCTATTGTAAAATAGTCGCTTTTACGAATTGCTTTTACGTTTCTTAGTTTATAAAGTGAAACTTTTGAAGCTCAAGACTATTCATAAATATTCTTATTTTTCTTCTCGAGTCTTCATAAATTCCTTCATAAAATCACTATAATTTGGTTATTTATAACTACATTATTAGTGTTATTGAGATATCTGTGATCAAAAATTGGTATCAGAGCCTATTGATTGATTTCCCAATCAAAACGATCATTCAAAAATCTCTCAATTTTTGATGTTCTTTCTCGTCAAAAATTACATCTTCTTCTTCAAACATTCTCAATGCCCAACTGGAATTCTGCTTATAATGTTGGCTCTCTCACAAAGCCTCCAACTCTTCAACGAGAGGAATATCCACAATGGAAGATCAGAATGCTAAATTTTATGGAAGGAATGGACAAAAATCTCCTGCGATCGATACAGGAGGGTCCCTACATTCCACAAACTCTAGTCCCAAGAGTTCCAGGAACAAACACCACAGCCGAAATTCCGGCCTACTACATGCCCAAAGATGAAAGAAATTGGGATGAAGATGACAAGGAAAGAGTTGAAACTGACAAACAGGCCAAAAGATTGATAATCATGGCCCTACCCAACGAAATCTTCCAGTCCCTCAATACATGTTCCACAGCCAATGAACTATGGGATGAACTAGCAAGCCAACTGGAAGGAGGAGCAAAAACAAAGAAAAATCATAGAGCACAATGTCTCAACGAATACATTAATTTCAAGGCCCTCCCTGATGAAGCAATACAAAAGAATTACGATCGCTTCAACACATTGATAAATCAATGTCGTAGAAATGATATCATCAGAACTAAGAAAGAAAACAACGTTTTATTCCTAAAAAGTCTAGGCGATGAATGGACTCAACTATCTATGTCTCTACAAGCAAACCAGGACCTAGATGGCTGGTCTCTTCATGACTTGTATGGAACACTTGCAGCACAAGAGTGCGACATTATGAAGAAAAAGGTATCCATCGTGGGACTTCTTGCTCTTGCTGCCGATGAAAAGGAAAAATGAAGGACTCCTGCCAAAGAACATAAGAAGAAAGGCAAGAAAGCATTGGTGGTAGAATCAGAATCTGAAGAGGAAACTTCTGAATCAGATGATGAGATTAAAGCTTTTGCCAAATCATTGGCCTTGATTACAGAACAGTTCCAAAAGAAGTTCATCAGAAAACCCTATGAGCGAAAAGAGTTCAAAAGTGAAAGATACCAGTCATCATATGATAGAAAGCCATCCAAATTTCATCAAAGGGACGAAAGAAGAGATGGAAGAGAAGAATGGGAAGAGAGAAGAGAAGAAAGAAGATAGGAAAGGAAAGAGGACAAGGATGGAAGGAAAAATGACCTTCGATGCTTCASGTGCGGAAAACTTGGTCATTTTTCCAAGGAATGCAAAGGACGATTGATCAAGGATGCTGACTCCTATAAAAATAAATACAAGTATAATTCTAGAGAGTGAAACTTGATGGCCGAAAAAGAAAATTGGGTGTCCGATTCTTCATCAGACGATGAAGACAAAGCGCTCATCTGTCTAATGGCCACGTCCAATGTAGACTCCACCTCTAACTCTGATGACCAGATATGTGAGTCTTTCTCAAATGAAACCAACTCTGTTCCATCAGAACTAGAGTTAAGGGTGATCAAACTTTCAGAAGATTTCTTGAAATTAAAACAAAAATTAAGTTTTGAAAAATCTGAAAGAATAAAAACAAAAAAAGAAGCAAGTTTCTACAAAAGAGAGACTGATCTTTTTACCGAACAAAAAGATGAACTAGCAAAGGAAAAGACTCTCATAAGCATCCTTAAGAAATCAGAAGAAGATAAACTTCTGGAATTAAACAAGCGAATAACTAAGGACCTAGAAAAAAAAACTAAGGCCTTAAGGGAATCTCAGGCAGAGAGACTAAACTTAGTAGCTCTTAAAGATTTCTTCCAAAAGGAGTGGAAAATTCTTCATCAGAAGCTTCAAACCAATGAACATCTGATGAAAAAGTATAAAGATGCCCAATAAGTTTTTGAAAAATTAAACTGTCAAACGGACACTCAAGGGATTGGATTCAATGAATTTGAGTCCTTCATCAAAAGAAAGAAATCCACTCTTGAGTCCACCTTCAAACTTGGATGCATTCAAAAACCTGACTTTACTCCAAAACCAAAAGCAAATTTCAAAAGAGTTAAAGTCGATGAAAAAACTGTCGTTTCAAGACAAGATTTTGAAAATGTGGTATACGAGAAAAGTACATGTAAGAATTCTGATGAAAGAAATGACATTTCTAAACCAGAGATTGTTGAAAACCCTATTGTAAAACCAGAATCTCTGCTTGTTAATTCTATAACATCAGCAAGTACTGTTGATGAAAAGGAGAATTCGAATGAGGAACCATCAACTGATGAATCGATGAATCACCCAAGTAAAATTGAGAATTCATCAAAGTCAAAATCGATGAAACCCCAAGAAGATCAATTTGAAGCATCAACCTCTGAACCCATATCTTCTGCTCCAATCCATGCTAATTCTGATTTTGAGAAATCAGCAAGAGACTTTCTCGATTCTGAATCKRAAGAAGAGATAAGTTGTGAATCACCAAAAATCATTGAGAATAAGAAACCTAAAAATTTCAAGTCCTCAATGAAATATGGTATTCATTCATCAATGAAATCTTCAGACAAAGGAAAGGGAAAAGTGAAATATGTTAAATATGTTACTCGTGAGCACAAGCAAAAGTGGTCTCCCTTTGATAAAATCAATCACAACTTTTCTTTCCATCCAGCTGAAGAAAAAGCCGACCTTCCTCAGGAGAAAAGAATTAAAGCCAAAGCTTTCTTCAAATAAAAAATATGAACTAGATAGGAAGTTTGTAAAAACAACCGATGCTAGGACAGGATTTACACCTAGATTTACTTCTTTGTTTTCATCGAATAAAAAGAATGTTAGACAAACACAACCAAAGCATCATTTTTGTCAATGTTTAACTCTTTTACAAAACCTGAGGAATCACATGTTGACACATCACTGTCCCTTCWCACAACACGTTTATCGATATAAAGTAGGACCCAATGAAAACGTGAAAAAGCCCAAATCCAAGGGCAAGGGAAATGTAAATAAACCCAAGCCTGCAAAAGTTAAGAGCGTTAAAAAGAGTGCAACATTCCCTACTAACAAACGAGGACCCATTATGAAATGGGTACCTAAATCCCCTTAATTTGTCTTCCAGGACCAGCATGTGCAACCATGTTACATGGACTTAGGTTGCTCCAGGCACATGACTGGTGATAAAAGTCAGCTATCCTCTTTCATCGAAAAATCTGGAGGCTCTGTGACTTTTGGAGACAACAACAAGGGCATCATCAAGGGATATGGCACTCTCATCAAAGGCAATATCTCCATCAGCAAAGTGGCTTATGTCGAAGGATTGAAGCATAATCTACTAAGCATAAGTCAGTTCTGCAACAAGGGTTTTGAAGTCAGATTTCGAAAAGGTTTCTGCATCATAGAAACAAAGCCTGGTAACATAATCATCAAGGCAAAGAGAGAAGGAAATCTCTATCTTCTTGACTTTGAGTCCTCCATGGCACAATACACCCTTTGTCTTATGTCTCATAAGAGCGATAAAAATTGGCTATGGCATCAAAAATTCTCACACCTCAACTTTGATGCACTAAGAAAACTAGCCACACAAAATTTGGTCAAGGGAATTCCTACTCGCAAATTTGGAAAAATCATCTTTGCTCAGCATGTGAGTTGGGAAAACTAAAAATGGCCTCAGATAAAACTAAGTCAGAAACCTCCTGCACCAAGCCCTTGGATATGCTTCACATAGACCTCTGTTGGCCGATATCAACCCAAAGTCTCTCTGGAAAGAAGTATATGTTGGTATTGGTCGATTAATACTCCAGATACACTTGGGTTGAATTCGTAAAGAAGAAATCAGATGTTCCAGACCTACTCATTGGAGTGATGAAAAGGCTACAAGTCCGTCTACCCCAAAAGTTAGTAAAGGTTCGTAGCGATAATGGAACTGAATTAAAAAATGCCAAAATCGATGACTATCTCTTCAGTGAAGGCATTACTCAAAATTTTCATCAGCAAAAACTCCACAACAAAATGGAGTAGTAGAACGACGAAATCGTACCCTTGTGGAAGCAGCAAGGACCATGCTCGCTTCATCGAAGTTACCAATCACATTCTGGGCTGAAGCTATTTCCACGGCATGCTTCACCCAAAATCGATCAATCATCAACAAGAGACACCAGAAAACCCCATATGAGCTCATCAACCAAAGAAGACCAAATGTCAAATATTTTCATGTGTTTGGGTGCAAATGCTTTGTACTCAACGATAGAGAATATCTTGGCAAGTTTGACAAGAAAGCCGATGAGGGAGTCTTTCTAGGCTATTCTCAAACCGCCAATGACTTCTGGAAACAATAGTTCAGAACTTGAACTTTAACAAAGAGCATCTGATTCATCACTTAGCAAACCCAGTGAATCAGAGTTGGCTCAATTATTTGAAGACATCTTCGAAGAAGAAGTAGCTTCTAGACATGAATCTAATGCAAAACCTATATCCAGAAGCGATGAAGATCATGCAGTCTCCAATGCTGTAGGTACATCTCTTACAGAAGGTCATGCTACATCATCTACTTCTCCTATGTCTTCAAATCACACTCAAGAACCAAAGTCTAACTCTGGAGATGATCTCGCTGAGGGGAAGCAAGCAGTTCCACCAGTGAATGAAGAACTGTATCCTGTTGTTTCAAAAACTCAATCAAACACCAAGTGGACAAAAAATCACCCACATCACCAAATCATTCGTAATCCAACCTCTGGTGTCAAGACGAGATCTGCTACAGCAAATGAATATCTCTTCGCTAACTTTCTGAGCATGATAGAACCAAAGAAGTCTTTTGAAGCCCTACAAGACCCAAACTGGATAAATGCAATGCAAGAAGAATTACTCCAGTTTGAATGAAACAAAGTATGGCCTCTTATGCCTCTACCCAAAGGGAAGACGGCCATAGGAACCAAATGGGTATTTCGAAACGAGAAAGACGAAGATGGCATTGTAATAAGAAACAAACTCAGGCTTGTTGCAAAAGGCTATCGCCAGGAAGAAGGAACTGGTTACGATGAGACATTCGCTCCCGTCGCAAGACTTGAAGCCATCCGAATGTTCCTAGCCTATGCAGCACATAATGGTTTTAAAGTATTTCAAATGGATGTTAAGTCTGCCTTCCTCAATGGCAAACTACAGGAAGAAGTCTACGTGCAGCAGCCTCCTGGGTTCGAAGATCCAAAGCATCCAGACTATGTATATTTTCTGGATAAAGCTCTTTATGGGCTCAAGCAAGCACCCAGGGCCTGCTATGAAACTCTATCTACCTTTCTCATCGACAATGGATTCGAAAAAGGTACAATCGATACAACTCTCTTTC
>NW_020202435.1:17154-22468 GCF_001531365.2 Cynara cardunculus var. scolymus
AGAGGCACGATTGGATCACTCATGTATCTAACTGCTAGTAGACCAGACATTCTGTTTGCCACATGTCTTTGTGCAAGATATCATTCAAATCCCAAGGAGTCGCATCTCTCTGCAGTCAAGATGATCTTTAGATACCTCAAGGGAACTCCTTCATTGGGTCTCTAGTATCCAAAGGACTCTGGCTTTGATCTAATAGCCTATACAGATGCAGATCATGCAGGTTGCAAGCTTGACAGAAAGAGTACGTCTAGAAGCTGTCAACTCTTGGGGGAGAAGTTGGTAAGTTGGACCTCCAGAAAACAAAATTGTGTCTCAACATCTACAGCAGAAGCAGAGTATGTTGCTGCTGCTAGTTGTTGTTCACAAGTTGTCTGAACAGAGACTCAACTTAAGGACTATGGTTTCCATTATGACAAAGTCCCAATCCTCTATGACTCTAAGAGTGCCATAGCAATCTCACCAAGATATTATTTGGGAAACATCTTCACGAAGATATTATATGGAATAAACCTTTATTACAAATAATGCACGACGTCATACTACCACGCGCCTGACACCATACAGGCTGTTCCCCATGAGCCGTTTCAAATTTTCATCTTCCCTAACCCCAGCTTGACACGTGTCAAATTCATTAATGGCATGTACTATCAAAATGGCTCACGTTCTTCAAATCATATCACCAATACTTAAACCGCCAAAACTTTTCATGATTATTATATTTTAATAATCAAGAAAACGTTTCCTTTACAACCCCACCACCCAACCCCCCCACCCTCAACTCACCTATAAATACCCTTCTTCCACATTCATCCTTTCTTTACGCATTCAAAACCTGCAACAAGACTTCGACGAACAAAAAACCTGCAACTTCCACAAAAATGCCCTCCTCCACTTCACATGAATCCAACAATAACGATAGCCAAGTACAATCAACAGGCGCTGACAGCCACGCACTTGTCTTTTTGCCCATGAAACCAAACAATCACGCCATTGAACTGCGCAACACCTTATTCGACGACCGTTTTGCAATAATAATAGAGTTCTTCAAGAACTACATTCTCCTCCCCGCTCTCACGCTGGTGGACACTGGCGTACCATTAAAGTACGTACAACAATACTGGCAAACCTGCGAATTTCATCCTGCCAATCATTGTATAATGGGGGATATGGACGCCCCAAATGACATGATATGCTCGCTAAAGATATCACGAGTTAAAGTTTCTAGGGTGTTAAGCATTCTCACCAGACGGGAACATGGGATTGAATAATACAACGAACCACCAACCTCCAACGACATCCTCCGGTTTGTAAAGATGCTAGGTTACAACCGTGACCTACGCAATGTTTCGGACTTTAAAAGACAATCCCTCCCGCCAATGTGGAATTTGTTCTTCTCCATACTAAACCGATCTCTTACTTGCAAGCTGGGTTCCCTAGACCAAGTGAACCTCAACATAATGACAATCATGTATGGGCTATTCTTCAACTTAAATCTCGACTACGCCTTCCATATTTACAACGAGATTCATGCGGCCGTGATAAAAAAATGCAAACTTCATGCCGCAGGAAAGCCCCTCTCTGCAGTTCTCTTCCCCTGCTTCCTCGCCCTCTTCATTGGGGACGCGATGAGGAAGCACGATCTACCTGCTATGGAGACTTTCACCCCAATCTACAAGATGCAAGGACACCGACCAACCCTCTCGAAGGAGGGATACAACATCCATCGACCGCTGTCCTGGGCTATGCTCACTATCATACCATCGACAAATGAGATACACCAGACCTATGAACGCTCCATGATGTCCCAAGAACCGAGGGCAGCTACCCCAGAGTATTTAGAGTCGTCCCCCCCTCCAAGGGAGGGAGCACAAGCGTCATCTTCATCGGATGATGAAGATGATGATGCTACTCGTGCTTCCCCCGGCCTTCCTCATACTATTCCTCCCCATACTACCAAAGGGCAACCACATCTTCTACCCCTGGCGATCAAAGCCAAAGGGGTATTGAAAAAGGACGACCCAATCCCACCCCAACCCCAGCCGGCCATCCAGAGGCCATTCTTCGAGCCTCTGGATATGGACAAATCGAGGAACCACGTTTTCCATCACCCCTCTCTCAACAGAGAGGTGATGAAGAGATAAGAGCCCCTTCACCTCAGGGCTCGCCACATCCCATCACACACACAGAAGCAGGTGTTGCTTCTGACGTTGAACCCATAGATCATTCAGAGTGATCTTTCATTTGTGCGCAACCTCCCTCGGTATTTGATCTACCGAAGCGGACACACATCCACTTCACTTACTCATATGAGGAACAGGAAGAGGATGTCGCAACATCACAAGATAGCTCTCCTCGAGGGCTATCAAGGACGTGATGGAAGTCCTTCGAGACCTACATTCGCACAAGGCCAAGAAGGTGCCTCAAAAACAGAGGCACAACCTGCAGCATCCGTTACTGCAGGGTTACCCAACAAGCCAATCTGGTCACAAAGGCAGAGTTCCAACCCTATGTCGATACATTGACGTTGTCTTTGGATGACCTTAAACTTCACATACAAGGGATAGTGGACAACCAACCCACAACTGATACCTCAGACCTCCACCAATTCCTTGCAATCCTCCAACACCATCTCACCCAAATAGAAACCCAAACCCAAGCTAAGACAACCCGCCTACAAATGCTCCAACAAACCGTCACCCAACACCACAATACCACATCCTCCCTAGCCACCCAAAGAAACCAAGTCCTCATCGAATCCATCGCAACCCTTATGGCTCAGGCAACTGAGGCCGATGAAAACCTCACCTACATCATTACCCAACTACAAACCATCCTTCGACACCTTCATTAGATACCCACCTCCATCATTTCCAAAATCCCTCAACCTCAACCACCATCCACTTCATCACTCGATGAAACCCTCGCAACACTCACCACCAAAATGGCCACCATACAAACCACCCTCACCCAACTACCCACCACCATACTTGCCCAAATCCCACAACCAAGTCAACCCCCACCTCCCTCTGCAGGCCCATCCTTTGATTAAGACTTCTCCTCCTTCACTGCAGAGGTGAGGAATCTCGTTGCAAACCTTCCCCATCCTCCAACATCTGCTACACCCTCTATGCCACCACCACCAACTACAAGCACATATTTTGCCACTAGAGCCGATCTTCGGGCTCTGTCCAAGGCACTCATCTCATCCTTCAATGAGAACAGTGCAAAGTTTGCCGCCCGATCTGTTGAACCTACCATAACGCTGAGGAAGAGTCTTCTACAACAGCAAGACCGAACAAACACTCTCCTTCGCACCATGGAACAATGGTGCAATAAGGATCGGGTGCATACTCTCGCTAACCACATTCGATTACGGAAGAAGAACAGATCAAGAGCTTCATGCTCATCCAGCCGCCCCCTAAAACGACAAAGACATGATGATCCAGACCCCGATGATCAAGGTCTTAGACCTCATGAGAGGGAGAAAGAGGTGGCGGCTACACAACACACCGAATCTACTGCACCACAACAACCATCACCATCACAACAACCACCCTCTACCAAACAAACCCAAGCGAGGGAACCAGAGGCTTTGCCCTCTGATGATGCACAAAATATACATGTTCCCTTAGCTACAACCCCAAAATCCATCGTGTTGAGTTCATCAACCGATGAAGAGCCAACCACACCACCAACTGAACCAAACCAAACTTTCATGTCCTCACCCACAACAAACTTACCTTTAACCCCTTCACCAACACCTCGCACAACTCAACCCTTCACCCTTTCTACACAACCAAAACCTATAACAAACCAACCATCACCCCAACAACCACAAACCCCAACAGAAACCCATGCACCAGAAACCACCCAAGCCCATGAAACGGAGCCAACCGAAGAAACCATACCCTATACCCATACACAAACCCAAACCAAAACACAACCCCCAACTAATAAACAACCCTTACCTCATCACCCTGTGGTGCATGCAGATACTCCCTCTTCTTCAAGGCAACCTCCACAGGGCCTGGTAGATGAAATCAAACAAAGCATGGAGTCGATGAGGAGACGTCCTTAACTGCCGCCCAGGGAACCAGTCATGATGGAAAACATCCATCAATATATGTACCAAGACCGCAATGAGAGTTTGTCCACCAACCCTCCAATATTATCGCCTGAGTCTATGGACCTCTTACACCATCGATTCATCAGACAGACTACACAAGCACCCCAGGCTGTCTTTTCAAATGATGGGATAAGGAGGGTCATAGACTTGAAAGTAAAGACATTTGCCAACCGAGCTATCCGATACATCGAGTTCACTGTGGAGAGAGCACATAGGCTAGTTAGCGTGTTCAACAAAAACAACCTCATCAATCTCAACCCATACAACTTGATTGGGTTATATGCTTACACAGTTGAAAGGCAGGATCACGGCATAAGATTTGGAATGGCAAACCGAGCAATAGTGAAGACGATGGAATCCCTGGTGAAACACAGAGCCAAGAGTGATTTTGAAATTGCTTTTAGGCTAGGCATTGAAAGACTATCATGCGCTCCTCCAAACGAAGACTTCCAGGGCCTGTAGGAGAAACAATCTGCCTTAGTTTTAACTCAACCTGAACTTGTATTTGTTTACAAGAATGAGTTCGGGGTTAAAAAATTCTTCAGACTGACTGAAGCCTTCAAGTATTCATTGGATACACTTGAATGGTTTCAGAAAATTATTAGAGAAAGACTGGGAAGAAACCATGTGCCGAAGGAAGTAGGGAGTCAGCTCATTCACGAGATATCGACAGTCATCGCATATCGAAGACTGCTCCTGCGCTTCAGAGAAATATATTCAGGTAGCTCGTGATGAGTTAAAAGTTTTTCTTCGTTTTGCCTTGATGTATTTTGAATCAAGTATTGTAAGAAATTTCATCATCCAATGAAAATTTAGAATTTGATGTTTTTCTACTAGATTAGTTTATGTTCTTCACAAGTGTGTCTAGACTAAACAATGTTTGTTATGTCATTACTTAGGGGGAGATTGTTAAACCTCACAATTTATAATGTAAAAAGTAATGAAAAACAACAAGTGATGAAGAACCAGAAGACCAATGAAGACATCAAGGCAGAAACGACTAAGTCTTGAGTTCAACCAGAGGACCGATGGACAGTCCAAGGATGCGATTGAAAGAGCATTCTGATCGATCCTCTGGTCATCAACACTTAGAAGATTTTCCTGCAATTCATACAAGCATGCAATGAAGATTCGAATATAAGGATGAAATCATCATATCATGAATGACAGCTGGAGATGACAAGTCAA
>NW_020202435.1:22583-33483 GCF_001531365.2 Cynara cardunculus var. scolymus
GCTTTTACGTTTCTTAGTTTATAAAGTGAAACTTTTGAAGCTCAAGACTGTTCATAAATATTCTTATTTTTCTTCTCGAGTCTTCATAACTTCTTTCATAAAATCACTATAATTTGGTTATTTATAACTACATTATTAGTGTTATTGAAAGATCTGGGATCAAAAGATGGTTTCAAACAAAGCTTGGCTAAACAGTTCTTTAGCCCAATGGTTTCAAACAAGGCTTGACTAAACAGTTGTTTAGTCCAATGGTTTAAATAAATAAACATGCATGGTTTGCTTTATCTCATGCTTTTTCCCCCAATAAAATAAACAAAGCATTAAAAGTGGTGTCGTGAGAACTCACAGGTTTAAAGGTGAATATCCAAGAAGATGACGTCTGAAGCTTTCAACGCTCGTCCTAACTTCCTAAACAGACCAACATCCAGAATTTAGATCACTTATGGGTTCTTGACGGAGATAAAGTTAAGTTGTATCCCATGCAATGCCATCGGGTTTTTATAAATTAAAGTTGACATTCTATTATTTATTCTAAAAATAGTCAAAAATTATATATTAAAAGAAATCGAAATCCTTTACTCAAAAGCTGATTTTTGGACAGATTATACATTATGTTCCAATTATTTTTGGGTACTAAAAATAGGAACCTTTCAAAAGTCATTTTTATGTCCACTTTTTACATCATTCCAAATCATGAGCTAAGCCGACTATTCCAAATATCAAGAATTTTTTAGCGGGTTTAAGTCACTCATTATTACCCTACAATCTAGAATTACACAGCCCCAAAACAGATTGCACACTCTTCGAGTGACAACCATTTACTCAATACTTTCTGAAGATTTTAAAACTACCAAAAATGGTTGGTCTTCAGAAATTCTTTTCCGATTTCATATAATTTTTTGAAGATGTACAAATCGATTTGGGATGCATGCAAGATTCTTCCATACTTCAAAACATAATTTACATGATCGGACTTCGCATGCAAAGGGGCTTTCTCCTACTTTCTTAAAAATCAAAGAATATGGATCATGGATTATCATCCTTTTTGAAGACATTCTCATGYCTTTGATGAATAATCTCCCCTCTTTATCTTTCCAGAATTTTAACTAAAAAGTCAAGAAGTGGGAGTAGGAAGATGAAAACTGTTGTTATTTACAAGGGTAAGATAACTACAATCATACCTTTGTCCTAAAATCTTGATTATTTTTCAACAATTGACAGAATTTTCCTGAAGATTTGCTTGAAGGAATCGGCTGAAGGGTGGTTTGTTTTACAGAGAGAGATTAGAGAGATGAACAGCTTAAATTAAGAGAGTTTGAAAATGAGAGTTTTTCAAAGGATRTGGGGTATTTATATGAGGATTATAAACAAGGAAATGGGCTGGCCTTTAATGGCCCAAACCCAAATAAAACTTTTATTTTTTTCTTAATAAACCCACTATAATTTACACAACATAAATAAAATAACACTATTAGTTCCAAAACTCCCCCTTTTTATAAATTATGTGGACATTCAAATGGGACTTTTGTATTTTTATTTAAAAGTTTATAATATCAACTTTGTTTTATTTGGAGAATTACTAAAATATTTGGCATTACACAAGTTAACTTTATCGGTTACCCGTCAAGGTGTGATCTTCCAAATTAAACTTGGGATCTAAGTCAGATGAACTCTAACCACCATGACTAGATCCTAGTAAATTTATATTTTAAAATATAGGATCTATAATAAAGTACTAACCTGAAACTCAGAAGTGACAGAATGTCACAGTCTTCCCATGTCAGAAAAATTTTGTCCCGAAATTTATTCATCAATCCAGATCATGACTCGCTTGAGAACAAGTGGGGATACTTGCTTTTCATGAAATCTTCACTTTCCCACTGTACTCTGACCCATGCCTCAAAGTCCAACGAACTTTGACAATTGGAATCTTGCTACGCCTCAATTGCTTGACTTTATGGTCGAGGATTTCAATCGGCTCTTCAATGAAGCGTAACCGTTCATTAATTTGAATGTCTTCCAAAGGTAGAACCAATGTTTCGTTGGTTAAACATTTCTTAATGTTTGGTACATGAAATGTATCGTGGATGGCACTAAGCTTTGGGGGTAAGTTTAGTTTGTATGCAACCGGTCATACTCTTTCGAGTATTTCAAATGGGCCAACATACCTTGGGCTAAGTTTTCCTTTCTTTCCGAAGCGTACAATCCCTTTCCATGGTGATACTTTTAGGAGGCATTTATCCCCCACTTGAAATTCCAAGGGTTTTCTTCGGTTATCAGCGTAGCTTTTCTGACGATCTCTCGTAGCTTTAAGCCTTTCTTGGATGATTGAGATTTGTCGGTTGTCTCCTAGATAATGTCAGGCCTAGTCAGCTGTCTGTCACCAATTTCCAACCAGCTGAGTGGGGATCTACACTTACGCCCATACAGGGCTTCATATGGTGCGCATTGGATACTGGTGTGATATCCATTGTTGTAGGAAAATTCAACCAATGGTAGATGAGTATCCCAACTGCCTTTGAAGTCTATCACACAGGCTCATAACATATCCTCTAGCGTTTGGATTGTCCTTTCCGTTTTTGCCCATCCATTTGAGGATGATAGGAAGTGCTCAAGTCCAGCCTCGTGCCTAGTGCCTTTTGAACTGATTGCCATAATCGTGAAGTAAAACGGCTATCTCTGTCTGATATGATGGAAATAGGTACTCCATGCCACGATACGATTTCATTGATATATAACTGCACAAGCCTTTCCGTACTAAAGTCTTCTCGAACCGGTAAAAAGTGTGCTGATTTTGTAAGTCGATCGACTATGACCCAAATTGAGTCATATCCTTTCCTAGTTCTAGGTAACTTTGAAACAAAATCCATTGATACCTGATCCCACTTCCATTGGGAAATCTCTGGTTGCTGAAGAAGACCAGACGGTTTCTGATGTTCAGGTTTTACCATTGCGCAGGTTAAACATCAACTTACGTACAAAGCAACGTCCTTCTTCATTCCGGGCCACCAGTAATATTCTCTTAGCCCTTTGTACATCTTATTGAATCTTGGGTGAATAGAGTATCTAGAGCGATGTGCTTCCTCCAAAATTGCTGACCAGAGACCGTTGTTCCTTGGTATCCAAACTCTAAGTCTGAAGTAACGCACCCCATCTTCTCGAGTTTTTAATTCTTTCTCTAGGTGGTGCAGGGTTTCGTTCTTCAGATTCTCCGATTTCAACGCCTCTTCTTGAGCTTCAAGAATTTGTGTTTTTAGGTTTGTTTGAACCAACATTCCCATGGCTCGTGCCCTTGACGGTTTCACCCTTTCTTTCCAGCATAAGGCGTCTGCTACCACATTAGCTTTCCCCGGGTGATACTTTATTTCACAATCACAATCGTTGAGAAGTTCGACCCACCTCTGTTGCCTCATGTTCAGCATATTTTGATATAGTATATGTTGAAGACTTTTATGATCAGTGAAAATGATGCATTTGGTGCCGTAAAGATAGTGCCTCCAAATCTTAAATGCAAATACTACTGCCCCCAATTCGAGGTCATGTGTAGTATAATTATTCTCGTGCACATTAAGTTTCCTTGAGGCATATGCAATGACCTTGTCTTTTTGCATTAGCACGCATCCTAAGCCTTGATGCGATGCATCACAATAGACCACAAAGTTTTCAGAACCCTCTAGTAAGGATAAAATAGGTGCATTGCATAGCTTCTGCCTAAGAGTCTCAAACGCTTCTTCTTGTTTGTCACCCCAAACAAATTTCTTGTCCTTCTAGGTTAAGGTTGTGAGTGGTTGTGCGATTTTTTAAAAGTTCGCGATGAATCGCCGATAATAGCCTGCCAAGGCAAGGAATTGACGGATTTTCGTCGGGGTTCTTGGGGCTTCCCATTTCTCAATGGCCTCAATCTTGGCAGGATCTACCTGAATCCCTTTTTCAATGACTATATGACCAAGAAATTGTACTTTGCGAATCCAGAATTCGCATTTGAAAATTTTTGCATACAATTTCTATTTTCGGAGTAGCTCCAATATTATCCTCAGATGTAGCCCATGGTCCTCCTTGCTTTGTGAATAAATTAATATATCGTATATGAAAACGATTACAAATTTATCCAGGTATGGTCTACATACTCTATTCATTAAGTCCATAAAGACAGCCGGTGCATTGGTTATCCCAAATGGCATAACCAGAAATTCGTAATGACTGTGACGAGTTCTGAAGGCTGTTTTGGGAATGTCCTCTTCCCGAACTCTCACTTGGTGGTATCCAGACCGTAGGTCAATCTTGGAAAAATATACCGCTCCTTGGAGTTGATCAAACAAATCATCGATTCTAGGAAGAGGGTATATGTTCTTGTTGGTCAACTTATTAAGTTCCCTATAATCAATGCACATTCGCATTGACCCATCTTTCTTTTTAACGAACAGAACTGGTGCACCCCATGGTGAGTAACTCGGTCTTATAAATCCCCTATCTAATAACTCCTGGAGTTGATTTGACATTTCTTGCATCTCCGATGGTGCCAAGGKATATGGTGCCTTTGCCACTGGGGCAGCTCTAGGAATTAAGTCGATACCGAATTTGACTTGTCTTTGCGGGGGTAGTCCTGGTAAATCCTTAGGAAATACGTCAGAAAACTCCCGAACTACAGAGAAATTGTCAATACTTTTCTCCTTCACCTTCCCATCAATCACATGTGCCATAAATGCAGCGCAATTCTTCTTCAAGTACTTTTGCATCTTCATGCAGGATACTATCTTTATTTTTCGATCTGACTTGTCTCCTTGAATCACAATTGGGTCATTTCCCTCTTGAGGAATCCGGATAGTCTTCCCTGAACAAACAATTTCAGCTTGATTTTTGGATAGCCAATCCATACCAATAACTATGTCAAAACTTCCTAGTTCAATCGGTTAAAGGTCTATGCTAAAATACTTATTAGCTAAACTTAGAGTGCAATCCTTAATTATGTCTTTAGCCTTAATTCCTTGGCCATCAGCATACTCAATTACGTAAGCTTCTTCCAACCTTTGGGACCTTAAGTTAATCTTAGGCTTAAAATCTAGTGATACAAAACTCCTATCTGCCCCTGAATCAAATAAAACTGATGCAAATTCATTATTTAAAAGAAATGTACCTGAAACCACATTGGGATCATATCTAGCTTCTTTGGCTCCGATCTCAAAAGCTCTACCCCGTGCCTGACTTTCACGGTTTCCTTGACTGGTTGGTCGGGCTTGGCTTGCATTTGCTCCTTGTTTCCTCCTTGGGCATACATTCCTTATATGATCTGGGCTCCCACAATCGAACCATAATCGTCTTCGACAGTCTTTTGCTGTATGACCCCCTAGGTGGCATCTTTGACAAATGATGCAATTCCCCCGGTGTGGATATTTGCATCTATTACACTTAGTCGTGCCTCCTTGATTTACTGCCTGAGTTTGTGCCTCAAAATTTCCTACCACTCTCCTATTCTTGTCATATTTTCCCCCAGACCTTTGATTCCCTTGCTCCTCCATTTTTCTTTTTCCCTTGGCAAATTCTCCTGATCGAATAGCATTATTCGTGAGCTTGGTGGCAATATCTATCGCCTCCTTAAGGGTTTTTGGGTTGGCCGAGGTGATGTTTCCTCGGATTTCTGAAGAAAATCCCCAAATATACCTCTCAATGCGGACTTCCTCCGGTGTCACTAAATGAGGTACTAGATTCGCCAACTCATGGAATCGAGCCGTATAAGCAGCTATATTTTCTCCTTTCATTTCATGATTCCATAACTCCATTTCTAAATTTTGGAGTTCGCTTCTTGGGAAGTATTCAGCCTTTAGTAATTTCTTAAATTCTAACCAAGAAAGCTGGTTAACCGCTTGTTGACCTCTGGTTTGCATCAATGTGTTTCACCAGGTAAGTGCCCTTCCTTGTAACAAACATGCCACATATTCTACTTTATTTCCTTCAGTACACTTACTAATGTGAAGAACTGATTCCATGCTCTTGAGCCATGATAGTAATCCTACTGCTCCTTCGGTTCCATGGAATTCTTTCGGGTTGCAAGATCTAAAAGATTTATATGTGCATTCCCTAGCCACCCTCGGCTCTGGATTATTTGGTTGGTTAGCATTCATGCCAGCAGCCACTTGACTGACTATGTTGGGGAGTGCGGCCAGAAGTTGCTCTGACACAAGTCGTGCAATCTCAAGATTTTCTCTCCTTGGAGGCATCTTTTTAGGCCTAAGTTAGAAGGGAATTCGTCATTTTTATGGCAATAACAAAGATGACAGCTTCCAGTCATTTAAATGATGCCAAGAGTGTTCATCGCATGGATATTATTTAAGCATTTACATAATCAGAATAGATTAATCTTGTACACACCATGAATTTTCATAAATAAGCATTTCCCAAAAAAAGATATTATGCATTCAAAGATGGTTATAGTTACAAAAGAGGATGGTGAGTTTCTATGCAAAAGAGTAGGCATCCTACCACTAATACTTCTTCTAGAACAACATCCATCCTGTCACTATTCCCAAAATTAGCATCATCACTCCACGTACTACAAACCATCAGTACAGCCTCCTTATTTCCCGCCTTGCTGCAGCGACGACGTTCGTGTTCCTCAACATGCGCTGATGGTGTCCTTCCATCACATCGGCCAGGTTGTTTAGGATGTGGTGGTGGTATCCCAGCCGGGTCTGGTGCACTTGCATATCGGATGCGATTCTCCTTACCCATTCTCTTTCAGCCTGATTCATGCCCCGGGTGCAGGACGCAGGTACCCCAGTCACCACTTGAGTTATCCTGCTCCCCAATGGTGGTCGGGATGACTCCCCTCTTACACTAACAGAGTCCTCAAATGTCATACGTTGCAGTAGTGGAATGTTCTTCCTCGACGTGACTCTGATCTTTGAGCCATGATAGGTTTGTGGTGGAACATCGGGTGCTGGCTCCGATGGGGGTAGGAAGGATGCTTGTGGAGAGGCAGATGCTCCTCCAGTCGTAGTGTTTTGTTCATATGGATCTATCTCTTCATTGAGGGCTGAGTTTCTTCTAGAGTGGCCAACCATGTAACCGGATTCATCAACTGAGTATTCACTAGGATCGGATGACGCCATAGTGATCTGCGACATTAATAATCTTAATTACTAAATGCACCATCTATAAATAATTAGTGATATAACCAAAGCTTCTAAACAAGGCCAAGGGTGGCAATCAAACTAAACCCTCTAAATATAAAGTCTCTGGTTGTACAACCAGAGCCTATGGTTCCAAGACCAGAGCCTCTGGTCTCATGACCAGAGCTTCTGGTTTCATCTTATATAGAAAAGTATTAGATATCCCGTCCATCGGTCCGCTGATTCTACATTTAGACTAAGCAGATCAATGAAATTTTACTCCATCAATCGCTGGTTCTACATCCATACTTAGAGAACGGATGGATTTCTCCTCCATCGATCCTCTGGTTTCTCATACTTAACAGATCAATGGATCTCTGGTCCATCGACCTCTGGTTTCCTTTTCAACAGTGCTTCTGATGCATTCATGAACTCTTACCAAATTTAAGGAATTCCTATTCCATTGCCTCTGGTCCTTCTAGCAGAGCTTCTGGTGCCACATACACACTTAATAATTTTATCGAATTTCTATCCCATTGCCTCTGGTCCTTCTAACCAGAGCTTCTGGAGCCACTTAAACACTTAGAAATTTTATGGAATTTCTATCCCATTGCCTCNGCCACTTAAACACTTAGAAATTTTATGGAATTTCTATCCCATTGCCTCTGGTCCTTCTAACCAGAGCTTCTGGTGCCACTTAAACACTTAATAATTTTATGGAATTTCTATTCCATTGCCTCTAGTCCTTCTAACCAGAGATTCTGGTCCGTCATGGATGTTGGATCTTAAATTCAGCTTTGATATTGATCTAATACTCTAGAAAAGCTCTTGAACAATGAAGTGCAATGGAAACATTAATAAGAGCAAAACAGAGTAAATACACCAAGAACACACAGTATTGATGAAGAAGATGAACACAAGAGATTTGCTCCAAATGTTTTTCAATTGATTCAATTGAAAATATTACGATTACAATACTGGAAGCTCCACAGATTACAAGGATCCTATCCGCTATTTATACTAGTTCCTAACGACCTTAGAGACCAGATCTTGACGCGTGTCTTCATCTGAGCCGTCCAAATAAAGTTGATTATTCCCTAGTCACGTGAGAAGCATATGCGGCTAACAACCTTTAAAAACTGTTGGAACAGAAACTTCACAGAAGACGAAATCCGCAGACCCACTGTGAGCCATCTCAGAGGCTCTGCTGTAATTGACTTGCATGTTCTATTTGACAGAGGACTATTTTCCAGAACCTATGTGAGAGACATCAGAGGTTCTGTCATAATTCACTTGTTCGATCAAACGGCTTCTGTCGCTTAGTCCTCTGTTGTCTTCTGTGGAGTTATCCTTCTGTCAAGACTTGTAGTATACTTTTTCTATACTTTTACAAAATAGAAATAATTGAGCTAACAATGGACACTTAACAAAATAAGGGTCTTTCTACCCATCGTCTCTGGTCGGTCTAGGGCAATGGATATTCATAGTGAGTATAACACAAAAAAATCATGCTTTTTCATAACAATTACTTTACGAAAGCATATATGTTAAACCCCATAACCCATGATGTAAAAAATAATGAAAAACAACAAGTGATGAAGAACCAGAAGACCGATGAAGACATCAAGGCAGAATCGACTAAGTCTGGAATTCAACCATTGGATCGATGGATAGTTCAACCATTGGACCGATGGACAAGTTCAACCATTGGACCGATGGACAAGTTCAACCAGAGGACCGATGGACAAGTTCAACCAGAGGATCAATGGACAAGTTCAAGGATGCGATGGAAAGAAGCATTCTCATCGATCCTCTGGTCATCAACACTTAGAAGAGTTTCCAGCACTCCATCCAAGCATGCATTGAAGATTTGAAGATAAGGATGAAATCATCATACCATGAATGACAGCTGGAGATGACAAATCAACAGCTGGAATTCGAGTTTATCTTATTGTTAATGTTTATCCATGTGAAAGATAAACCTTATCTGTTAGATAGACGATTTGCTGGAAAGTATCAATAGATAGTTATCTTTTTAATAGTCGATTAGTATAAATAGATGATTAGGTCTATTGTAAAAATAAGGCTTTTACTCATTGTTTTACGTTTATGAATCTATAAAGTAAAACRTTTGAAKCTCAAAGTTGTTCTTAAATTTTCATATTTTATTCTTGAGACTTCATACCTTTCTTTATTAAATCACTATAATTTTGTTATTCATACCTAGATTATTAGTGTTATTGAGAGATCTGGGATCAACAACTGGTATCGGAGCCTATTGATTAATTATCCAATCAAAATGATCATTCAAAAATCTCTCAAATTATTGATCTTCTTTCTCACTAAAAATTCTTTCTTCTTCTCCAAAATTTTCAATGGCCAACTGGAATTTCGCGTCCAATGTCGGCTCCTTCACAAAACCTCCAACTCTTTAACGAGAGGAATATCCTGAATGGAAGACCATAATGGTAAATTTTCTGGAGGGAATGGATAGGAATCTCCTACGATCCATACAGGAGGGTCCTTACGTTCCTCAAACTCTAGTTCCAAGAGTTTCAGGAACAAATACCACAGCTGAAATTCCAGTATACTACATGCCGAAAGATGAAAGAAATTGGGATGAAGATGATAAAGAAAAAGTCGAAACAGACAAAAAGGCCAAGAGATTGATAATAATGGCGCTACCCAATGAAATTTTTTAATCCCTCGATACATGTTCCACTGCGAAGGAACTTTGGGATGAACTGGCAAGCCAACTGGAAGGAGGAGCAAAAACAAAGAAAAATCATAGAGCGCAATGCCTCAACGAATACACAAATTTCAAAGCCCTCCCTGATGAACCGATACAGAAGACCTATGATCGCTTTAACACATTGATAAATCAATGTCGTAGAAAACGATATCATCAGAACAACGGAAGAAAACAATGTTTTATTCCTAAAAAGCTTAGGCGATGAGTGGACACAACTATCTATGTCCCTACAAGGAAACCAGGACTTAGATGGATGGTCTMTTCATGACCTGTATGGAACTCTTGCAGCACAAGAGAGCGACATTATGAAGAAAAAGGTATCCATTGGAGGACCTCTTGCTCTTGCTGCTGATGAAAAAGAAAAATCAAGGACTCCTACCAAAGAACACAAGAAGAAGAGCAAGAAAGCATTGATGGTAGAATCAGAATATGAAGTGGAAACTTCTGAATTAGATGATGAAATTAAAGCTTTCCCCAAAGCTTTGGCCTTGATTACAAAACAGTTCCAAAAGAAGTTCATCAGAAAACGCTACGAGCGAAAAAAGTTCAGAAGGGAAATGTACCAGTCATCTTATGATAAAAAGCCATCCAAATTTTATCAAAGGGACAAAAGAAGAGATGGTAGAGAAGAATGGGAAGAAAGAAGAAAAGATAGAAGAGAAGAAAGAAGAGAGGAAAGGAGAGAGGACAAGGAAGGAAAGAAAAATGACCTTCGATGCTTCAGATGCGGAAAACTTGGTCATTTTTCCAAGGAATGAAAAGAACGATTGATCAAAGATGCTGACTACTATAAGAACAAATACAAGTATAATTCAAGAGAGCGAAGCTTGATTACCGAAAAAGAAAACTAGGTGTCCGACTCTTCATCAGATGATGAAGATAAAGCGCTCATCTGTCTAATGGCCACGTCCAATGCADAATCCTCCTCCAACTCTGATGACCAGGTTTGTGAGTCTTACTCAAATGAAACCAACTCTGTTCCATCAGAACTAGAGTTAAGGATAATCCAGCTTTCAGAAGATTTCTTGAAACTAAAAGAAAA
>NW_020202436.1:0-1746 GCF_001531365.2 Cynara cardunculus var. scolymus
TATATATATATTTATTTATAAATAAATATATACATATATATACATAACTAAAATAATAACCAGACTATTACAATTAGCTACTTTATTTTGGTTTGAAAATCTCACCTTTTCGTCTCACACCCAAGCTATAAAAGCTTAGCTACTCATAACGGAAAGTAAATTACAAGAAAAATAAATGACGGAAAGTAAAAACATAAACGTAAATTGTGTAAAGTAAATGATGAGAATGTAAATGACGGGAATGTAAATGACGAGAATGTAAATTGCGGAAATTAAATAACGGAAAGTAAATAACAATAAATGTAAAGGAACATTAAATAAAGAACAAAAAATTAAAAGACAAGAATTAAAGATGAAAGCTTAAAACTCAAGAACTTGATTTCTCAAAGGATTCTCACAAATCAGCCCTAACAAGCTAATTTTCTCTTAGAAATGTAGTTAGAAGGTGTGTGGAAATACAAGGCCAAGCCCCCCTTTTATACCCAAAGCAAAACAACAAAAGATTTACCCAAAGGTTAATACCCAAAAGTTAACCAAAGAGCATCTAAAGTACAAGAGTACATATAAAGTCAAAAATCTCAGATTTTAAAAAGTCTTCCAGCCATTTCCAGCTGTCTTCCAGTAAGTATCCAAAAGGCAGCGGCTTAATCGTTAAGCTCCTCGTAAAGCCAAGCACGTATCAGGTGGCTACTGCTCCAATGCTGTAGCATCAGGCTGTTTAGCAAAAAATTCTCCATTAGCTTGTATCTTTGAGTCCCAACAAGTTAACCACAATATTTAGCTCCATAATAACAAAGGTATAAAGAAATTAATAAAAATGACTCAAAGTAGGAATGAAAGGAAACTAATTTAATTAATAAGACGTAAAATGAGTGCATTATATGTTGAATTCTCAACACAAAATGCTTGTATTTTTTTCTTGGGCTTGGAGCATGAAGCTCCATAAGTCTGAGGAGTATACATGTCTCTACAAAATTTATAGTCTGTCTTTTTAAGCTATTTTTGAATCTGGAGATCAACACATTTTTCTTCAAGAGTTCTAGTAATAAACTGAGCTCTTTGACCTATTGACCACAAAAAATTTGGACTTTCTTTAACATAAGGCAAATTATTCCATTTATCATGAATCTCTAGTCCTAATGGTCCAGGTAATTTATGAAACAACTTATTTCCAATGTCTTGATTAAAAGTATTTCCAGCGATAGTAGTAAGATAAACATAATGATTTAAAAATTGTTTACCTTTTTACCGCTAGTCCAATGGTATAAGCTTAATTGCTCAAGTTCTCTCATGGCTTTTTTCTAAACATTCATTTGTCCAGAATTTGGATCAGCTCTTGTTGCTAAAATTTGTATTTGATTAACAAAATTATAAGGATTACTACCGAGGGACTTTAAATGATTATACTCTATCAAACAATCCCTTTTGAAAGCTTCCCACATGGCTTTTGTGCTTTCTCCCAAAAACGTTTCTAAATATCTATACATTTCTTCAGCTTCCATATCTTGATTTTGTCTATAATAGTGAGCAATAAGGGTGCTTTTCCAAACTTCAATCATATTTGTCCCATTTTGAGTGTAAGACCCGAGTTTTAAAAACGCATTCTCGTTAGCTTACCCAAATTGTACCGTATTTAAATAACGGTCGGTAATTATTGAGGGGTTAAAACTGCCAAAATCCAAAACTCTTAATAATTATATATATATATATATGAAAAAAAATTATATAAAAAGAATCCATTGGATT
>NW_020202436.1:1801-3465 GCF_001531365.2 Cynara cardunculus var. scolymus
CATCTCTCTCTCACTTCTTCTTCTTCTCTCTAAGTTTTCTTGCAAACCGTTGAAGGAATCAAGCTAACAATTATATATTCGAAATCCACTCTTCGAACCCTTCATAAAGGTATAAATTTCATTCGCTTTTATTATGGTGTTTATGTTAGTATTTTTAGACCGGTTTACAAATTATGTTATGTATAAGTTTACGGATAGATATTGTTATAAGTATGATATATTCATGTTTAGAATGCTAGGATTGGTTAAATTGATGTAGAGATTAAAAGGGTAKATTATGGTTTCATTATGGTGAGATTTGGTGTATATGTTTAACGACACACCAATTATTCGATATAATGCCGAAAAGGATAAAATTGCATGATTAAGCTTAGGGTAGCAATCATTGGAGTTATTTTGCTGTTTAGTATGTTGAAGTATGTTTATAGCACGTAAATGTAGCGAATCATGGAAATTGGATTATAAAAATTAGTCGGGAATTGCGGAATCGGATTTTACCGACTATGCAAGTCCGTACTTTTTCAGTGTATAACTTACAAACCGTAAGTCAGAATAAGTTCATATTTTGCAGTTAGAAAGCCCTTAATGTATACTACAACTTTCATGTAGGGTCGAAAATCCAGTTATGACTCTAAGTGGCTCGAAACAGTGTGTTTTCGGAGCTGTTTGCAATGTATTTAGGATTGATCTGCTGTTTTGTAAAATCCGTATAAAATAGATGGATAATCCAAATCAGGTGATTCGAAAACCAGTAGTTTCATCGCATATTATACTACATCTTTCATTTAGATAGTATTTTCTGTATTGATCTCTAAGTGGGGTAAAAATGCTCCCGAAAATGAAGGTCAAAAGTTGTTAAGTCGAATTGGAATTATATAAAGCTAAGTGTTGAGTCGATTTCTCAATGCGTATTCGGCTGTCGTATTTGAAGTTTAAGTTGTTTATAAACATGTAGGACCTAAGTAGTTTATTATTAGAATTAAGATATGATCTTCTGTTGTTTAAGTAATAATCGATTTGCGCATTCGTTAGGCACGCGAACAAGTCKWACTTTACCGTGAATCCCGTTTGATCGTGCTTTACTTCTCTATTCCGCTTAAGGTACGGATTTCACTTTCTTTGACTCTTGGGCAACTAGTTGTTGTAGTTGACCCTTCATAACGGTGGTTCACCACTTTGTGATTGATCGCTTAAAAGTGGTCAATAAATTACGTACTTATATATATATATATATAAACTCTTGACTCTTTATCGTAAACTCTTGAATCTTTATCGTGAACACTTGATTTTAGTCCGTTGAATTGTATGTTTAAATCTTTCAAGTTTGTTAAGTTGATTCTCATATTTTGAAGTAGTTTCGAGTTTTATGAAGTTCTTTGAATGTTGACTTTTTATGAACGCCATTGGGTAGTGGCACATGTTTTGTTTTATTGGTTTTCAAAACAACCCAGTTAATGGGCACATTATTTGGGATGCCTTCTATGGCGGCTTTGTAGTCATGGCGTCCTGCAGGTGAACTCGGTCCACAGGGTTAAGTCCAATAGTGGCTTACGTGAACCCACCTTGTGGACTAAGCTGATTTTATTGGCTCTAAGGCGGATGGATCGATCCTAGGATTACCCACCATGTGACCGTGGTTAAATTCACGGGGGACTCGGGGTGTG
>NW_020202436.1:3746-9174 GCF_001531365.2 Cynara cardunculus var. scolymus
GTTTGACTTTTTGGAGTTTGTAAACTTGTTTGTAGATGTATAATATTCTAAGCTTATAAATAGTTGTTAGAATGTAATATTTTGGATTGTAAAGCATGTTTTAGAAGTTAATCTACGTTTGGAGTTTATTAGTAGCTCTGCAATGTTTGTGTCTTTGAATTAAGTCCCGTTAGTGACACCGCCCGTTCCGGAACACGGGGACGGGGGATGTTACATTGAGGATCATGAGCAGTTAAATTTAAAATATAACCTTTGGACTCAGATTGTAAATTTATTGGTTGTTCTAATGGTTTTTCTAAACCTTTTGAAATGTATCTAGTGTCGGAAGGAGGATCATGATATTCTGTATACGGAGCTCTTGGAGGAAAACTGGTGTATGTAAAACCTTCATGCGGAACAGTTCTATCAAAGGGAGTTCTAGCAGTCGTTCTATAGCTTTCGGCTTCTTCGTCAACTAGGTCTTTTTGGTAACTGATGTCTGTAATATTGGTTTCTAAGTCTTCATGTAATAAACCAACTCTGATATTTTTGTCTTTGTCATAAAAAATGTATTCTTGATCAAAAATTTGTTTGGACAAATACAGCTGATCTTCTAAATTTAAAAGCTCGTCATCGGTTAAAAACATTTTTAGCTCTTTTGGAAAAATAATTTTACAAGTCTCAGTATCAACTAATTCAAGATTTACTAAATCACTATATGTTTTGACTTCTTGAATCAGGACAGATGTATAATTAGTAAATGTTAAACTAGTTTTGTCATATCTATCGGTATACATTAAAGCTTCTTTTGGCGTCAAAACTATTTCTGTCTTTTGCTCAAAATTACTCAAATTCCAGTCTAAACCAACTAAATCATCAGTAGAAAATATTTTCGATTTAACCATTTTTATAACAGTGTTACTGACCAAATCCACAACTTTGTCGGTATAAACTTTATATTTTGTCTTTGCAGAAAAAGAGCATATTCCTAATATTCCCAATGTTACTAATAAATTGTGTCACCTTGTTCAACGTCTTCATAACCTTTTGTCTGAATGCCAATTTTGATATGATTAACAAAATCTTTTATAGTTATCAAAAAGTCTGGACTACAATAAATAATACCTTTATTATTATTTAAATCGATCTCAGTACTGGCAATCATTCATTTAGAAATATTAGAGATTATGTTATCAAAAATAGTAACCAAAACTTTACTACCCAAATATTTTCGCATTAAACCTCTAACGCCGATTATAATTAAACCAAGATGTATAAATTTAAAATCTTTTTTAAACAACTGTCTATAAGCGTCTTTGGAAACAATGTCTAAAATTTTTTACTGGTCTTTGATACATTGAAGAGTAATTTCTTGACTATGTTTAAAAAACTGTTATGATGTCTCAAAAAAGCCTTTATTGTATAGAGTTTCCGGATTTAATAACTGAAGACCATGAGTCTGAAAATTTTTGTAGTCTTGATCAAGATCAACGATTTCTTCTAGAGTAGTGTCATACTCTTTCTTTTTTGACAAGATATTGTCTAAAAGATTTTTGGGTCTAAAACTTAAGGAATCTCGTTTTTCTTCAAAAACACTTGTAGATGGTTTTTTAAAATCCATTTTAAATGTCTTTGAATCGAATAAATGTATAATACTTGGGAGGTTTGTCTTTGAAAATGGGAATTTTTGAACTTGTTTCTAAAGAGAGAGAACTGATTTGGTCTGTCAAAGCTTTAATATCTTCTAAATCAGATAAATCTGGGTTACGCTGATTTAACTTTTTTGTAAAATTGTCTAAAGAAATTTGCAAATTTTTTATGTCTAAATTGCAAATTTTAGGATGACAAAGATGTTCTAAAATCTGAGTATTTTGTTATTTTAAAAACTAAATGATGAATACTAGTGCTTATTGTTAATATATTTGTGTTCATTCGTTTATGCTCGTTCATTTACGTTTGTTTAGCATCTTAACGAACAAACATAAACGCACACAAACATGAACAAGCACATTTTCTTAATGAACGGACATGAATAAAGAAAATTTTGTTTGTTTATCGTTCGTGTTTGTTCGTTTGTCCCATTAAGTTAAACACAAACATGAACAAATCTCCTTTCTTGTTCTATAGGAACCCAAAATCATCTAATGTATCAATAATCACAGCTTAAGTCAATAGATGAGCGGAAACAATAACTATGATATTGGAAGGTTAGCAGAAATGAATAAAACACAAATGAAATTTAAAGTGTTAAACAAGTCGGTTGTATTGATTGAAGAAGGTTACAAGAACATCAAGAACACTCTTAAGTGTGTGTAAAGAAAAACTCTCAACATTAATCTAAATCTCACAAGTGTATAGATATTTTCTCTCTAGCAGCAAGGAGCGTCTTCAAATTTGGCAAATCAGAGGATATGTTTCCTTAGAGGAAACATCCTTTTATATGTCATTTCCAAAGTGAATCTTCTATAATTTAGGCTTCAAACTATGTCAATGCATCCAGAATCATTAGCCTTCATGATCCTTTAAAGTTGAAATCATTTCTGCATACGTGTGTCTCTGATTGGAACACTTGTGATATGCACCGTGGAAACTCTATGCGCAAGCTAAAAGGGAAAGAGACCCAGAGGCTATGCATGTATCAGAGGCTCTGTGCCTGGAGTTGTTGCTCTGCATCAAGTTCTTAAGCTTTTCGACACTAAGACGTGATCTTCTTTGCTTGGCACGGGCTTTGTATGCGAGGGATACCTCTGTATCTGAATGTCTCTATGTCTTGGCAACCTCTGCATCCGAGCTCTTGTTCCAGACTGCTTCCTAGACTAATTCCTCTTGACTAGAGCAATAAGATTCTTACTTACACTTCATGAAATATAGATCTAACAATCTCCCCCTACGCTTAAACAAAAAAGACTGCTTGAATTAAAATCTAGTCTAGGAAAGCAAGAGGCCAACATGGTCCTCTGTATGTAATTTTCTTTATTGAAATGAAATTACATAATGAGAAAGGTTTCAAAACATTTACAAGAAAAAGACCTTAGAAGTGTTGAAGTTTCATGAACCTCCTAAGAAGCTCACGAAATTCTAGCACACTATCAATGGAATGAATAAGAGCAGAGGCTCTTTCTCTTGCCACTAGGGTCTGATCATTGCTCCTGTGGACATGGTTCTTGAGGTATCGCAGAGTAGCATTAGGATATTTGAAGCGTTGGTATTTCGAAAGAACACCTTTTCTCTGTGTTCATTACGATAGACCACCCCGAGCTCTGGTTCCACGATCACCGTCCATGAGAGGATGTGTCTTATGCCTTCAAGTTCTCCTGTGGCGCTGTGACACAGAGTTGATCAACCCCCATATCCAGAGCAATCTGGAAGTCCACCTTGCACCTGAAGTCTAGCAAGTCTGTCATGGTTTGGCGAATGGTAGAGTTGGCTAGAGCAAACTCTATCCCCTCATCTCTCTTGTGATCTGTGTGGAAGTATAGGGTCAAAAGATCCCAAGGGTTAAGATTGATGAGATCGCAGTCTGTGAAGACGCTGACATGATCCTGTGACCGTTCTACCATATACTCATGGAAAATGATCTAATGTGCGCGAACGTTCTCTTCTTGATGTCCAATACTTGCTTGATCTCATCCACAAAGTGAACATGGCTGACGGGCAGCGTGTATTGACGAAGAAAGTGTTGTCTTATCTGTGCCTTGGGATGTAAATTTATTTTTTGTCTGGGCACTTCTTCCCTCTGGATGTCCAGGAATTAGTAGATCTTCTTATTCGCCATAGAATCTTCAATGGGTTTTTCTTTGGGGACGGGCCTCGTCATTTGTCACACCCCGCTAAAGCAGAAACACGAGATATAACAGGCAAGCGAGTCATAGCAACAATTAATAAATAACACTTTTCGATTTTTCAAAATAAAATGAGTTTAACATCATAACCAAATTTTTGACAAATACTTCTTTTACAAAAGCTTCCATTGCGAACTTAAATCAGTTTTTCCATAAGTATGCTCCCAAAATACTTCATTTCTTACTTGTTACCTGAAAAGCATGGAACAAAAATCGAGTCAACTACAAAGAGTTGGTGAGTTCACGGGTTTTCACATGCATAAAATAATTTAATGCATAAATCAAATATTTGCAAACTTATGCGAATCTTTTGCACTTAATAAATGTAAATCTTCCACGATGTAAAAACTTGAGATGCTACCGAGCCTTACCTGACCAACTTGCCCCATTATTTTACGAACGACCATAAGTAGCCCGTACACTTACTTAGGTCCCACAGTTCGTAGATATACTAATTCAGCGGTGGTCCAAATTCTACATGATTAGACAAGAAAACATAGGTAATGTGCACCCCTTTCTGGGTGGGACTGTCAACACAATAGCGGTTATCCACAATACCACGGCCCGGGGATGTACCCGAGTTAACAAGTAGCATTTACGGACGAGGACTTTATTTGGAAAATATACTCCTAAGCACATCAATTTAACATTTATTTCAAAGTGCAGTAACAGTCAATATTTCATGACATAATAAACTTGACTAATCAGTTCCTTAGTCCAATGGTTACAAACAAAACTTGACTAAGCAGTTCCTTAGTCCAATAGTTTCAAACAAAGCTTGACTAAGCAGTTCCTTAGTCCAATGGTTTCAAATAAGTAATATGCATAGTTTGCTTAATCTCATGCTTTTCCCCCAAACAATAAACAAAGCATTAAAAGTGGGGCCATGAGAACTCACTGGTTTGATGATGAATATCCGAGGAAATGAAGTCTGAAGCTCTCAACGTCTGCCATGTCTTCCTAAATAGACCAACATCCCACATTCAGATCTCCTATAAGCTCTAGACGAAAATAGAGTCAAGTTGCACCCTATGTAATGCCATCGGATTTYAGGAAATAAAGTTGATATTTTATTAATAAMCTAATAAYAGTCCAAAATAAAAGAAATCAAAATCTTTTACTCAAAAGCTGATTTTTGGATAGATTATACATTTTGTTCCAAGAATTCTTGGGGTTCACAAGACTTTAAAGGTAGAAACCTTCCAAAAGTTATTTTATGTTCAACTTGTCACATCATTTAAAATAATGACATCAGCCGACTATTCCAAATATCAAGAAGTTTAAGTGAGTTTTAAATTCTTCATCATTACCCTACAACCTTGAATTACACAGCCCCCAAAACAGATTGCACGCTCACCAAGCGGCAGTTATTTGGGGCCGAACTCATCATTTTCCAAAGGTAATCACCATTTTCAAGCTAGCAAAATAAATTTAAATCTCCAGGGAAGAATCTTTCTCGATTCCACTGAGTTTTCGAAGAAGATAGGATAGATTAAAGATGCATGCAAGATCTAACACTTCAAAACATAGTTTTACATGCTTAAACTTCACATGCAATGGGTTTCCCCTTCCTACTTTGGAGTTCAAGGAACATGGATCATAGATTA
>NW_020202436.1:9269-29450 GCF_001531365.2 Cynara cardunculus var. scolymus
GCTGGAGAGTGATTGATCTTAGAGAGAGTTTAGAGAGATGAAAAGTTTCAAGTTGGCGATAATGAAAATGAGAGTTTTCAAAGGATGAGGGGTATTTATACAAGGATTTTAATAAAATAAATGGGTTGGCCTCTAAAGGCCCAAACCAAATAAAACTTCTATTTTTCTCAATAAGAATAAGCMCACTAAAATATTTWCCMARCATAAATAGAATGACATTATTAAACCCAAAACTCCATCTTTTGATAAATCAAGTGGACATTCAAATGGGACTTTTGCATTTTTATTTTAAAAGTTTATAATATCAACTTTATTTTATTTAGAGCATTTCAAAAATATTTGGCATTGCACAAGTTAGCTTTATCTGATCTCCCACCGAGGTGTGATCTTCCAAACAAAACTTGGGAGCTAAGCTAGATGAATTTTAATCACTAAAACTAGGTCCTAGAGAAATATTATTTCTAAATATAGGATCTATAATAAAATGTTAACCTGAGACTCCGAAATGACAGAATGTCACATCATTGCTTCCATTTGGTCTTTGATCTCTTGTACTTGATCGTATACTTGTTTGGAGCTCTGAGGCCAGCTACTACTAGCTCCCTCTGTCCCAGCTCTACTTTGACTTGGCTCAGGTGAAGGACGGACAACTCTGGTTCCTTGTGTTGTAGCTCTTGATCTTGGAGCTTAGACTGGTGGTGGAGGGACAACAACAGTTACACGAGGAGGAAGAGGAATTGCCATTGGAGGAGGCCTTGTTGCTCTGGGAGGCTCCTCCTCTGATTCCAGCACATTTAAGGCTACCTCCTCTTTATCCACCCCTCTTGACGGAGTTGTCTCCATGAAGCATTCAGAGGAGGACGATTCACTTGTTGAAGAGGCGTAGGTGGTTTAGAACTTAAGTGCAGACCTCTCTCCACCAAGTGATGTGCAGAGCTATGGTTGAGCGGGCTCTGGCTGTGCATACTCCAACTTTTGAGGGGCAGGCTCTGGATGCTCTTGCTCTGGATGCTCTTGCTCTGGCTACACCAATGTTTGATTTGCTTGTGGTGTGGATGCAGGCTTTCGAGCAGTTGGAGTTGAGGCAGGTACAGAGGAAGAGGGAGTAGCGCTTGCTTGTTGCTCTGACTTCTCTTTCTCCCCTTCTTGATGATTTTGAGGGCCAAAGTCTTCTGGGTCCTCATCATCATTAAGTTTCCTCCTCTTCCTTGAGCTTTATCCGCACATAGAGGCAAGCTTTTGGAGCTTCCTCTTCTTCTTCTTTTTGAGCTCTGTAGGAGACATCGGCTTAACCTTTGTATCAAGAAGCTCCACTATGTCAACCACCGCCTGTGTGGCCTTGGTGATCTCCACATCTGCCCTGAATTTGAAAGCAGCCAAGAAGCATTGCATTTCTGCTGCAGCTGTCTTGACTGTATTGTTGAATTCAGATGTGAAATCAGCCATCTTCGGAAGTAGTCGATCACCCAGAGCCACTATCTCTAATGTGATCGAGTGGAAGAGTTCCTCAGGACAGAACAGCCAGATTAGAGATGTTGGCTCTGGGTGATCGACTACTTCAGAAGGTGGCTGACTTCACATCTGAATTCAATAATACGGCCAAGACAGTTGCAGCAGAAATGTGATGCTCCTTGGTTGCTTTCAAATTCAGGGCAGACGTGGAGATTACCAAGGCCACACAGGCGGCGGTTGACATTGTGGAGCTTCTTGATGCAAAGGTTAAGGCGATGCCTCCTACAGAGATCAAAAAGAAAAAGAAGAAGAAGAAGAGGAAGCTCCAAAAGCTTGCCTCTATGTGCGGAGAAAGCTCAAGGAAGAAGAGGAAACTTGATGATAATGGGGACCTAGAAGACTCTGGCCCTCAAAATCATCAAGAGGGGGAGAAAGCGCAGCCAGAGCAACAACCAAACGCTGCTCCCTCTTCCTATGTACCTGCCTCAACTCCGACTACTCGAAAACCTACATCCACACCACAAGCAAATCAAACATTGGTGCAGCCAGAGCAAGAAGAGCCTGCCCCTCAAAAGTTGAAGTCTGCACAGCCAGAGCCCGCTTAACTAGAGCTCTGCACATCACTTGGTGGAGAGAGCTCTGCACTAAAGCTCTTGACCACCTACGCCTGTTCATCAAGTGAATCGTCCTCCTTTGAATGCTTCATTGAGATAGCTCCACCAAGAGGGGTGGATAAAGAGAAGGTAGTCCTAAACGTGATGGAATCAGAGGAGGAGCCTCCCAGAGCAACAAGGCCTCCTCCAATGGAAATTCCTCTTCCTCCTCGTGTAATTGTTGTTGTCCCTCCACCACCAGTCCAAGCTCCAAGATCAAGAGCTACAACACTAGGAACCAGAGTTGTCCATCCTTCACCTAAGCTAAGTCAAACCAGAGCTGGCACAGAGGGAGCTAGTAGCAGCCGGCCTTAGAGCTCCAAACAAGTCTACGATTGAGTACAAGAGATCAAAGACCAAATGAAAGCAATGATGAGGCACGTCCCCAACGAAAAACCCATTGAAGATTCTGTGGTGAATGAGAAGATTACCAATTCCTATACAACCAGAGGGAAGAAGTGCCCAGATAGAAGATGAATTTACATCCCATGGCACAGGAATACATAAGACAACACTTTCTTCATCAATACACGCAGCCCGTTAGCCAAGTTCACTTCGTGGATGGGATCAAGCAAGTATTGGACATCAAGAAGAGAACGTTCGTGCACAATCAGATCATCTTCCATAAGTATATGGTAGAATGGTCACAGGACCATATCAGCGTCTTCATAGACTGCGATCTCATCAATATTAACCCTTGGGAGCTTCTTACCTTATACTTCCACACAGATTACAAGAGGGATAAAGGGATAAAGTTTGCTCTACCCAACTCTGCCATTCACCAAACCATGACAGACTTGCTAGACTTCAGGTGCAAGGTGGACTTCCATATTGCTCTGGATATGGGGGTTGATCAACTCTGTGTCACTGCGCCAAACGAAGAACTTGAAGGCATAAGACACATCCCCTCTTGGGCGGTGATTGTGGAGCCAGAGCTCGGGGTGGCCTATCATAATGAACACAGAGAAAAAGTGTTCTTTCGAAATGACCAACGCTTCAAATGTTCTAATGCTACTTTGCAATACCTCAAGAACCCTGTCCACAGGAGCAGCGATCAGACCCCGGCGGCAAGAGAAAGAGTCTCTGCTTTTATTCGTTCCATTGATAGTGTGCTAGAATTTATTGAGCTTCTTAGGAGGTTCAAGAAACTTCAACACTTCTAAGGTCTTTCTCTTGTAAATCTTTTGAAACCTTTCTCATTATGTAATTTCATTTCAATAAAGAAAATTACATACAGAGGACCATGTTGGCTCTTGCTTTCCTAGACTAGATTTTAATTCAAGCAGTCTTTTTTGTTTAAGCGTAGGGGGAGATTGTTAGATCTATATTTCATGAAGTGTAAGCAAGAATCTTATTGCTCTAGTCAAGAGGACTTATTCTAAGAAGCAGCCTGGAACAAGAGCTCGGATGCAGAGGTCGCCAAGGCACAGAGACACTCGAAAACAGAGGTATCCCTCGCATACAGTGCCCGTGCCAAGCAAGGAAGATCAAGTCTTAGCGTCAAAAAACTTAAGGACTTGATGTAGAGTAACAACTCCAGACACAGAGCCTCTGCATTATACATGCAGAGCCTCTGGGTCTCTTTCCCCCTTAGCTGGCGTAGAGTTTCCATGGCGCATATCACAAGTGTTCCAATTAGAGACCAACACATGTGCAGAAACGGTTCCAACTTTCAAGGAATGTGAAGGCTAATGATTCTGGAAGTGTTGACAAAGTTTGAAGCCTAAATTATAGAAGATTTTGTTTGGAAATGGCATATAAAAGGATGTTTTCTCTAAGGAAACATTCTCCAATTTGCCAAAACTTGAAGATGCTCCTTGCTGCTAGAGAGAAAATAGCTATACACTTGTGCGATTTAAATAAATATTGAGAGTTTTTGGTTACACGCACTCAAGAGTGTTCTTGGTGTTCTTGTAACTTTCTTCAATCAATACAACCGACTTATTCAACACTTTAATGCTATTTGTGTTTTGTTCATTTCTGCTAACTTTTCAATATCATAGCTATTGTTTCCGCTCATCTATTGACCTAAGCTGTGATTATTGATACATTAGAGGATTCTGGGTTCCTACATGTTCGTTTAAAACCCTAACCAAAACTACACAAACGCTTATTTATTTCTACTACTTTAAAATAGGCCTAGGAGGCTGTTTACCAAACCCTTATTGGGTAAACACTTATGTGGTCATTTACCTTACCGACCAGTTCATTATGGTAAGAAACAAAAATCTTACTTGATGATGGACATGGCAACAACCATGGTTCTTACTCGATAAGTAAGGAAAAAAACTCTTATCCTGTTAGCGCTTACTTGGTAAGAAACGCTTACAAACAGTCCATGTTTTTTGACCTAGAATTTTACTTGATAAGATAAGAGAGAATGGTGACTCTTCCCGCTAAGCACTTACACCATTCTCTCTTACCTGATAAACATTTGGTAAACAACTCCCAAGTCTAGAATAAACTATTTTCGGTCGTTGATTGAATTTGCCATTTTCATCCATGTACTTTCAAACCTATTTTTTACGTCCCTACGGTTTATAATCCATTGTTGTTTTCGTCCCTATAGTTTATAATACATTGTTGTTTGTGTCCCTATGATTTATGACTTATTGTTGTTTTTGTCCCTGTGATTTATGACTTATTGTTGTTTTCGTCCCTGTGGTTTACAAATCATTATTATTTGTCCCTTGTACTTAACGGTAAACCATTAACAGAATAGCCTCGGCGATGAAAACAACAATGAAATGCAGACTATAGAGACAGAAAATATGGAAGCAACTAATGTCGCAATATTTAACAAACCATAGGAACGAACATAATTCAATCTAAACTCAAATTATATATTCCTGAAAATGCATCAAAATTTTACAGGTAACAAGTGCTACATATTTCATCAAACAAGGTCAACTATTAGCTTTGTTATGAGAGACGTCAAGTACTTGAAAAAAAGCATCTAAAAATCATATGCTTATGCAGAATGAATACACCATCAGCAGCTTGTGCAAGAGAATCCAACCAAAATGCATAAAGAACAAATTGGGTGTCTGGAGATGCATCGAGTTCAAAGTCAATTGCACTGGTCATCTCAGTTGCAATTTGGTGTAACGATCAGCTGCTATGGACAACGATTGAATGGAAACAGGGAAAGACGGACCCATCTGAGAATAATATCGGTCATTTAGGCTTTAGTTTCAAACCTATCCATCAAAATATTTCGTAAATAAAACAAGTAGCAATGAGAGGTTACCGTGCTGCAGATATGGAAGGTGTTCACGTACCCAGCATACTTGGAACCTACAGAAGAAAGACAGAACGTTGGTCCATTTCATGCAGGTGCAATCAGATTTGGAGAAAAAAACACGTTTTTTTGTAGCATTATAAATCTTAAGAGGAAAGCTCTCCTAGGAACACAAAATTGATTAAGAACCCAGAAACAGCCCACAGCACGCCATGTGTCCCTCTTCAAGATGAATATTCATCATTAAGCACACATTCATGATAAATAACACGTCCATATTCCTGATGAATATGCCACGTGTCATGCTATAGGGTTCTCAGGGTCCCGATGGAACATGCCCCATAAGTCTTATTGTAACTCATAGGGGCAGGCAAGGATTTGCTCACTAGCAGTCACCATTTATGAGTTCCCTTAGGATCACTGGATGTTTGTCAGATGGTTAACTTCAGGCCCCATGGGATTTTAGTCAAAGAGCATGCAAACTGGCCCAGACACCAACTTACATCCAAAATTTTGATAAAAAGAACGGACGCCTTCTCAAGAAAGGCTGCAGGCACGGTGTGCCTTCGCAAGATGAAAAACCCTGATGCACCATGCGCCTAGGCATGCTTTGGGTTACTAATTAGATGCTTTCAGCAGTTATCCGCTCCGTACTTGGCTACCTAGCGTTTACCGTGGGCACGATAACTGGTACACTAGAGGTGCATCCTTCCCGGTCCGATTGAATTGAAGATAAAGGAAGAGTTCGTTTACATTGTGGAAGAAGCCTGGCATTGAATAGACTGCGTATTCACTACTAAATTATTTATATGCCAACAACTAACAAATGGGAAGATGCCTGCTTAATTTATAGTAAAGGGTTCCACTGAAAAAAAGGCAACCTGTCAGCATAATTAAACCAACTAGTCTTGACAACTTGTATTTACAGGTAAAGATAGCTACTATAACTCGCCCCGAAACATTTCAAGTAATAAATGATAAAGATCTCTGTGCTGTTTGTTCTTTAAAGACTAGTCTTATTTCACTTCTTATTGATAAGAGGTGGGGCTGAAATCATAAAGCAAAATCAATAAGACATGATTGTTTTTGACTTTTTGTAAACCGGTAAATGTCTAAATGTGTAAGAAAAATCAACAGTAACGATATTAAAAACTAACAAGACATGGTTTTACCTCTCGTAGGATGTCAAGGGGTTTTAAGCTCTTATTACATAAAGGAAAAATAAGTCTTATAAGTCTAAGGGCGTTTCTTAATGAGCTTAATGGGACTCCACAGCTTATTCAGTCAGCTATACATGACTGTTTGGTAATGGCTTAATGATATAGAAAGTGGCGTATTCAGTAAGATTTTAGGAGTTGTTTTATGCAAAAAGCCAAGCTTCTTCCAAATTAAAAAACACGCTCCTTCAATTTATACAGACAAATTAATCCATCCAGACAACCTTATCCATTCAGGACTTAATGGAAAACCAACCAAACTGCCCCTAATTTCTTATCCGGTAAGACATAAGTGGATTTTCAAAAAAACAAACAGCATCTTCAATCACAAATTAAAGAAGGTAATGAATGACACTTACTTTTCTTTAAGCCTGTTGGCTTCGCAAGCAAAAGAGCATTAACAAAAGCACCAATATTTTCACATAGAGCCTCTTCTGTAAAACTGACCTGTTTCAGATGGTTATGCAAAGAGATTAACAGAATCCATATATAACATAAAGATAAATCCAAAATTGATTATGATACCTTTCCAAGACCAACATGAACAATAGCAGACTTGTCTTTCTTAAACTTAATGTTTTTCTTTGCTTCTTTCACTGCCCTTGAAATATCAGTGGTTACGGAACCATCCTGTAAAAGGAAACAAAACAATGACTCATAAGCATGATATGGATAGATCACTACAGGATAAAGTAAGTATTTTTATTCTTTCTTTAGAGAGAAAAAAAAATGAGTTATTACTGACTCTCGCATTTGGCGTCAAACGGTTGAGTTTTTTGGATATCTGCAAAAAGAAAATCATAAATTTCACTAGTTGATATGATGGATAGTTTGATCAAGTTTCACATCCTGAGATAGAAATGCAGACCTCTTTCCCTATTTGTGGCATCAGTTGAGGAACTGCAATGCACTTGTCAATTTCTTTTATGTTAATATTCCCTGCACAAAAGTTGAATTAGAAAAAAGGATTTCGAAAATCATATTTAGTTGTAGATCAAGTACAACTCTAAAGGGCTTTGCCTAGTGTTATTTATTTGAATCAACTGCCTCAAGTTTAAAAGTTCAATTCCCCACTAAGGGCCCGTTTGGTTTGATGGAATGTTTTTGAAGGATTTGGAATTCCATTCTTTATAAAAACAAATTATATTTTGTTTTAAATAGTTAAAATACCTTTTTATTAATTGATTATTACAAAACAAGTGCATTTAACATATTGCAAAACATTATTAAAAAATCCTATGAAATCCCGCGAAATACCCAACTACCCCCATGGGATTTCTAAATCCCATGTTTGTAAGATTTCATTGAAATCCCGGGATTTTAAATCCAAGTATTCCTTCAAACCAATCATAGGATTGGAATGCAATTCAATTCCAAATCCTGTCGAATCCCAGAAACCATACGTGATATCAACTCCTTAAGTGCCAAACCAGCAGTCAGAAATTTTCCTAGATCATATGCAAGAAACAGTCTGCAAGAAAAGACCAGTTGGGCCTAAATCATCTTACTACTAACTAGCATATAATATGCAACTTCTTCGTAGTTTGTTTAAACATATTGATCAAATGTCATCCCCAAAATACCAAACTAGTCATTTTCTTCTAAAGGACTTGCTATGAATCTAGAGATTCAGGTGTCATAAGAATGTATTAGTGAGAACCCTGAATATATATAGCAGATGTAACAGCAGCTCTGATGTGTATGTGAGTGTAAAAACATTAACATACAAAATAATAGTATATTTTACATCTAACACTACTCAAATCAGCCATTTGTGTCCATTTACAGGACTTGCAAGACATGAAGTTAACCTGGGTCTTCTGCATACGTCACCGATCTATCAGCAAGCAAGTCTCCTTATGAACATAAGCAGACAGAATAGAAGAAGGGTCTATAACAACATGATTGCACAAAAAAATAAATTTTAAACCTCTAATGTGTTCATTAAAGACATTTCTTCGCTATAGCAGCGGTTGCCAGATTAGAACTAGATTACTATGAAGAACTCCTAACTTGGGTAGACGACTAACTAAACATGAACTCAGTTGAAATGAAATATCTTCTAAGATAACGATTAACCAACAAACAACATCCGAGGGACATAGGTCTAGGTTTGTCCCTGAAAAAAGCTTGCGAGACATCGAAGGAATACAAAACAATGAGTAGAATCGACAATATATGATGAGATTATTACGACATATAAGCCATTCAAATCAGGACATTTTTGCATTTCATTGGCCAATTTTTGTCAGTGTACACACCGAAGCTTCACATTTTATCAAATATTTTGACAATAACTTAATAAAATTTCTATTGTATATGTTCCTCGGCATCCTCACTACTAATGTCCACGGTCCAATTAAATTGAGTTTTGACAAAAGCAGAAAATAAAGATATTTTCACTGAAGATTTATCATTATGAGAGCATTGAAAATCATTGAAAAATGTAAAAAAGAGAGTTTAAAAACTCGATGCAAACCAATACAAGAATGTCCCCACACTTTATCTTTAACTTAGCCAAATGACAACTGATAACTCACTAGTCCTAGCGAAACAAGTGAGTATGCTTTCTCAAATGACAAACTCACAAGAGAACCCTCAAACAAACTAAAATTCCACTCTTAGCATCTCAATTCTTCACATAGTCAATATATTTATGGAAGATTTTGATTTATTTTTCTCTTATTTTAATATACTAGTTGTGTACGGATGCAATGCAGTGGGATGTAAAATTTTACTGTACACCAGAATTGAAAATCAATGCAACCTCACATTGAAAAAAAAAATCCATAATTTACGTTTGAACAAAATAGAAATTGCAAGCGGTGACTGAACATGTTTTGTTAATATGAAGACTTGGTATAAAAACCCCGAAAAAATATACATGGATAAGGATGTCAAATCAAAGACTATATAATTCTAGCTTTTTTGATATAATTTGCTTAATTCAAATTTTTGTTGTCATTTAAATACTTTAGGTTTAAAAATAAACATGTAATTCATTTTAGTTTAATGGAGTATTTTGCCGTATTAGAAGGGCTCAATGCTCATCTTGTGTTTAAACTTGTTTATCACTTCATTTATGGAGTTCAAATGTGAAGCTTTAAGAAATTGTAAGTATGCAGTAATAAGTTGTAAACTCCACTTTTAAGTAATAGTAAACATAGCGATTTACCTACACCAATATATGATTTTATTTTACTCATTCTGGGCTGGATTCTTATATTACTTGCCAATCCCATTTATTCCACCTTTCCTTCTCTATATATCTCTACTCTAAATTCTATTGAACTCCCACTATGTCATTGTCATGCGGCGCCCTTTTAGGTAAGAGAGGTAAATGCTTTCTCATTTCATTTTTGCAGGTTTTAGAGAGAAATTCACAATCAGCCGTAAGCATCTCTTGTACCAGCATTACTAATGCAGACCACTAGATGATGATGAATCATCTCATTAACAATCAATGTGTTGGTCCCAGATCCTCAAAACAAGGTGAAAATTAACGCAAACAGTTTAGGTTTTGGTTATTTGACTAATATGAATATATGAAAAAGCACAAGATAAATCCATCCCTATATGAGTTTGATCTACATCACTATTGGGCTGCACACAATGTGAACGCCATGAACATGATCATATGAACCCACACAACGAAGCTGAAATGAGAGAACCAAAGCACAGTCATTCGTCCTCATATAGAAACATCTCACTGTAGCTGAAAGACGGGGTGGTTAAAGTAGAAAGCCACCAAGGGGCGTGGTGTTACAAGAAGGTTTCGTTAAAACTGAAAAATAAAACCTATCTGATAACCATCAGACGAGCTGTATTGTATGGGTCGAAATGTTGGGCTATAAGGAAAGCCCAAGAGAGGAAATTGGAAGTGGCAGAAATGAGGATACTTAAATGGATGTGTGGTCGGACCATGTTTGACAGAATACCAAACTTCTTTTCTATTGGGAGTTGAGAGAGGGAAGATCGGTGGTTTGGTCATGTTCGGAGAAGACAGATGGCAACTCACATGAGGAGGGTAGATAGTGTGAGAATGCGGGGTACGATGAGAAGAACTTGGGATGAGCAGCTGCAGTTAGACATGGTGACTTTAGATATTCCCAAGGACATGACTTCTTATAGGAGTTCTTGGATACATAAGATAAGAGTAGCAGACTAGGGGTGTGCAATTATTCCTACCCTAGTTGTGTTTTCTTGTTCCTACTTCTCTCAGCATGCTTTATTTGTTGTTTGTCCCCTCTTTTTTATTGTTGTTGCATACTTTCTAACTATTTTCCAATCTTTAGCACTGCTTTTCCTATTCTCAAGTTCTTCTTATGTTCTTTCTCTGCAAAAAATATGAGCAAGCCATACTCTTTGTTTGCGCACACTTTGCACAAGTAGCGGGCCTTCACAGAAACAGCCGCTTTACTCTAAAAAATAAAAGGGCTTTCATAAGTATGACATGTATAGCTAGCAAAACAAAGATGTGCATTAAAAGGGCTCAGGGGCTCATACTTTCTTTGTATATATACTCTTCTAAATCAATACACAATATGAAAACCCCATTTCTTTTCCTTTTATCTTTTTTACCAATCAAGAAAGGAGCTACCTTGATTGGTCTTCAACAAAACAGAAAAAGAAAATATCTTAACAATCGAGGGAAGTACATTAAAGTCCAACCACTGAATGCAAGTAAAACAGAAGAGGCTAAAGGAAGTAGCAATGAATACACAAGGCAAAGTAAAGAGCAAACACAGAAGGTAGACCATCTGACATTGGGGCATCAACTTTCTCCATTTTCTTTCCTCTAAAAAATGCCATTAGTAGACAAAGTAGCTCACGATAGACTTTAAGAGGGTTTTAACAATAGACGAGAAAATCTTCACGCCTATTATCTTAATAAAGTTTGCAACCCCACACTCGAGAAACTCTTATACACGGAATACATCAAAATAGCATAGCATAAGACTGGTGAATTACCGTTTTTTATTCCTTCTATAAGATCCTCACCACCCACCAAATCAGCACCTGCAGCTCTAGCCTCGTCTGCAGCAGCTCCTTCAGCAAACACAGCCACCCGAAGAGCCTGCAATGATAAACTATGTGAGATAATCTAACTACAACAGAAGCATGAAATAGTATATCAATAATGGACAAATGTGGATAGTACCTTTCCACTGCCATGAGGAAGAGATAATGAGCCAGTAAGCTTCTGCACTTACAAAACAGAGTAACAGCATAAGATGAGCCAAGTCAAATGGAACAAAATAAACAATCATGTAGTTAACAAGCCTTCTACAATACTTCATTGTCACATGAAAAACCAATTTAGTCTATGAGAATCAGCAAAATGAACAGAATAGAAAGAAAACACAATTAAATTAAAGCTCACAAATAAAAACAACAAGCAAGCAGATATCGCAAATAACCGGATCAAAGAAATTTAGATACTGCATACATAGTTCATATGATGTTAACTTGTTCAGGTATTATATAGCATGTTTCTAAAGTTGGAGCCATAAACCAAAAGCATCCCTGCTATTTCGAGAAAAATTGGGCAGAACTTATTGCCCATAAGTTTAATGTCTACATGACCTGTAGCGGATCAAATAGCAAAGATTCCAAAATAACATCCTCGATAAGAGTATATTTTTGTTTTTGGCATCAGAAATAGAAACATACATACAAACTGACCTTCAGCTAAGTAGCTCATGAATAAATACAATAAAGCTCAGCACGCATATCATGTTGATCATGCAGATTCCAAAATGCCAAGTAAACTCAACTTCTTCTTGGTGGTCAGACTAGGAGACAGATTGTCAAATACAAAAATATTTGAAGTAATTTGTGTTAAACATAGAGAACAGAAGAACTTAACCTCCATATTTTCTGGGAAGATGACCATCATTAAAAGTGACTTAGCCAAAAATTGTTGTAATCAGTAGGCCTAACTAGTATAGGATAGTAAAAGAGAGTCGAATAAAACTAAATGCCAAATATATCTAATATGATACAAGAGTTCAAAAATAAATGACATATTATGATATAAATACATATTGTTCTCTTTTCTACATATGAGTAGCCTTCCTATATTATTCTTCTGTTCTTTTCTGATTTCTTGTTCTCCCTCATTTAGTTTCAGTTTGTTAAAGGTCAAATATTGAAATGCATGAACACATTCAAGCATGCATTAACAAACACAAACCCATAGCTTTATCCCCACGGTCGATGATTTTCAGTGGTGCTGGCCTAATAGTATCGGTGAATCTCTACAACCCCTAGGTCTTGAATTCAAGTCTCTTTAGAGACATCAGCATATCAATTTTTGGCTATTCAAGAAAAGATTATGTTAAGCCATTATCCACCATGAAGGAGCAATTCCAAAAGCAAACACGATCCATTCAGCTTTAAAAAGGGAAATTAACTCCTCATACACAGTATAGTTCTATTTTTGAACAGTCTGCACATTGTGTAGAAGCTAATAGATTGTTCGTTTATCCTTCATATGCTTTTAAGTAATCTTCCCACTTAATACAGAAAAAAAAAATCTTTTTGTACCATAAGCATAGCAGTTGAAGCTGATAAATAACCTTAGTAATTAAATAAAGACGTTCGTGGTTTAAAAAGATATAGAAACTAATATTTTGATTTAAAAGGTGACAAATACCGAGCTTACAGTATTTAAGCCAATTATAATGTAGCTTTTCTGGCCATGTGTTATATCATTAGTCACTGGAACTTGCCTCATAAGCAATAAAATCTTAGGTTTGATTCCCACAGATGTCAATTCCTTGGGACCACATCCACCCCCAGAAAGACCTAAAACTTGTTAAGACCATGTTGAGAGGGGCTTGCATGGAACTTACGTACAAGTTCAGCTAAATTTCATGGTATTATAAGAGGGTTAAAAAGAAAATTATACCAGATCAGTACGGCGCAAATCAACAGCTAATTTTACATGCGCTTCCAAGGTCTCATCAAAATTGCACATGGCATTCTTCTGAAAGATCAATAGTAAACAAACAAATCAGAAATTTAGTCAAAGATGTCAAAGCAGATTAGCAGGAAATAATGAGACCATTATCTGCTAGAGATTATGATTTCAGTGTAGATGGAACATTAGCCATGTATAACAAAAATGTGAAAAAGTAACTAATCAGGCATGAGTCACCCGGGCAAAAAAAAAAGGTTTACTCTTGTACACAAAACAAGTAAGAGAAATCAGAAATAGCTCAACGGTATTTTGTGAACATCAATACCCTATAATATGATACTCCTTTCCTACCAAAAACATAGAATGTTTGTTTTATATCTCCTCTTTTTTAAGTCATACAACGTAAGCTTGTTGTTGATAACTGATTTAAGCTTTTTTTTCCAATTTGCAGATTATGAATTTCAGTTCTTGTTTCCATAAATGAAATACCCATCCAATTCTCATACTCCTATAAATTTGTAGTCTATAACTCCGAGATATTAGGATCATTCAAGCCAGGTTCTTTTTATGAGCTAATGTGCTGCATCCCAAAGAACTGCAACCATTAAAGATCCAGTTCGAGAATTCATCAATGGGAGAAACACCACTGTTTCTAGTAGGCAGCAGAACGTCATCCTCTAACCTCATCTCACCAGGAATTTTGAGTTACAATATTTTTTCAATTACCATTTGTAATTCTTTCAAGAGCTCCATTGCATATTTCAGCAATAGCTAAGTAAGAGAAAAGTGGGTATGATGCATCAAGAAAACATACAGACCTTTACAAGCTGTACGGCCTCCTTGAGATCATGAACAACCTTTTGCCCCTTCGTGTTTTGGGGCTGCTCCACCTTGATCAAAGTCGGGAAAGGAACCTTTGGTTCTTCAATCCTAAAAACCCTCCTCATTACCCGATGCTCAGCCTCAATCTTCTTCCGCTCTGCATCCATTTCCTCATTCGTCCTCTCAGCTTCACCATCAGCTTCCTGCGTCTTATCCTCCGGCAATGGCGCCACCCTTTTAGGATATGAAACCACCGGTGACGGATTGAAGTCCCTCACGAACCTGACGTCTTCGCGACTCCAAGCTCGCGACTCCACGTTGGCCTGTGGTTGTGGGTTATCCACATTCGGGTCGGATTGTTCAAGGCTCGCAGGCTCTTGATGCGAAGATGGAAACGGGACTTTAGGTTTAACGGCGTAAGAAATGGGTTGAACAGATAAAGGTTGGGGCCTGTTCCGATTGGTTTCATTACGTGGAGGATTTGGATCGGGTTGTATCGGCGATGAAGATGAACAGAATGATCTATGAAGCCATGTGAACGAAGAATTAGGCGAGGAGCAACTGCGAATGAGAGAAGAGGAGAAGCAGTGACGGCGAGCTTGAGAGACGAGATGTTCAATAACCGCCATGATTCGGTGGTGTTCACCGGCAATAGCGAACGAGGGGTTTTAGAAGGTTGAAGACAAGGTTTTATGATTTGTGAATTAAAGAGCAAATTACAAATTTATCCCATGTGGAATATATTGGGTTCTTTAACCCTAGAAATTATACATAGCATTCTTATTCCTTTATTTTTGTTAAGGGTCGTGTTTCTTTTCATAACTTTATTAAAAAGGTTTCATTAAGGTAACATTTGGTCAACATGTATGATTGGACAGAATTCGATAGGACAGACAGAATTAGATATGATAAGATATTAGGATTGGACAAAATAAATGTTTGTCTAATGTTTGGTACGATTAAGACTGGACGAGACAGAACTAGAAAAGTTGTTCCCAAATGTTATTTGATGAGTTTAAATATTATATAATAGTTATAATTAACACAAATAAAGTAATTAATTAATGAATTTAATTTATATATATTTTTACACAATTTTCATATAAATATATACGTACATGTATAATGGTACCAAATTTGAATGAAAATTTTAATATAATTAATTGTAGTAGTAGTGGTGATGGAGGTATTAGTGGTGGTGGATAATAGTGGTGGAGATGGTGTTGATTATGGAGGTAGAGGCAGTAGTTGGTGGACAACGGTGGTTGTGGAGGACGTAAAGATGGTGGATTGTGGTGGTGGTGGTGGTTGACAACGGTGGAGGAGGTAGTTGTGATCGATATAATGAAGGTAATAGTTGTGGTTATGATGGAGGTGAGGTGACAATGGTGGTAGTGTTGGCGATATAATGAAGGTAGTGGTGGTGGTCGGTGGTCAACGGAGGTCATGGAGGAGGTTGTTGTAGTAGAGGAAGAGTTGGAGGTGGCCAACGATAGTGATGGTGGTGGCAATGGACGGTGGTAGTCAGTGGTCGACGGTGGTTGTGGAGGTCATAGAGGAGGTTGTTGCAGTAGAGAAGAGGTTGGAGGTGGCCAACGATGGTAGTGTTGGTGGCAATGGATGGTGGTGGTCGGTGGCCGATGGTGGTGTTAAAGGTGGCAATGGACAGTGGTAGTCGGTGGGCGACGATGGTTGTGGAGGTGATGAAGGAGGTTGTTGTAGTAGAGTAGGAGTTGGAGATGGCCAACGACGATAGGGTTGGTGACAATGGACTGTGGTGGTCGGTGGTCAACTGTGGTAGAGGTGGTGAAGGACGGTGGTTGTGAAGGCAGGGGAGGATATTATAGTGGAAGAGGAGGTGAAGGTGGTTGACGGTGATCGTCGTTGGTGGCGACGGCCGAAACTAGCGGTAATATATATATATATATATATATATATATATTAAAAGAAGAACCATGAGTGTTTGAGGTGGCATCATGAGAATAGTGTATTGAGGTGTTGGTGAATTGTGGTTGAGTTTGAGATATCCCATATTGGTGAAGAGTTGAGAGATTTGAAGAAAATGAAGTGTATAAGAAAGGTGGACTGAATGTCTTTGTGTCAGATAATGGGGTTTGCCTCATAGGGTTGTCTTTCTTTGGATGACCCTCTTTGAAATATATAAGCATGATTGGGATGAAAACCAACCAAATGAAATAAAAAAAAACTTTATCTATCTATATATATATATATATATATATATATATATATATAGAAAACCTTGGGGTATTGAGGTGGCACTATGAAAATTGAGTATTCTCATATGATGAATTATGGTTGAGTTTTAGTTGTCCCAGATTGATGAAGAGTTGAAAGTTTTRAATAAAGTGAAGTGTATAAGAAAGGTGGATTGRATGTCTTTGTATCAATTCATGGAGTTTGCCTCATAAGGTTGTTTTATTTTAGATGACCGTCTTTGAAATCTATACCGTGAGTGGAATCAAAACAAACTAAATGGTAAAAATTATAGTGCAAATATAAAAGTGAAACCATGGAATCAAATCTTGGAGTTTGCCTCATAAGACTGTCTTATTTTGGATGACCGTCTTTGAAATCTATACCATRGGTGGAATCAAAACCAACTAAATGGTAAAAATTATAGTGCAAATATAAAAGTGAAACCAAGGATGATTATTCCCGCGCCCGCCGCCATCCGGCCCGCGTCCCTGAAAGTCCTCCCGGGGGCCTAGCCCTCTTTCTTCGAGTCAGCAAGCTCCGAATCCCGTTCGTTCCTCAACATGAGGTTTGAGTGTTTTTCAAATCTGAAATAAGGTTGACTTTCATCATCTCACATTGTTAGACAGATGATAGTTTGGAAGAAAATGATGAATGTATAAATGTGAGATAGAGTTTTGAAATCTATAGTCATGGTTGAAATTAAAACCAACCAATTGGTAAAATATTTATGCAAAACGAATGCAAATAATACATTTTTTTTCTTAACAAAATTTGTTATTATTGCAGTACTTATAATAACAAATGTAGTCCAAGTATCTATTATATCACTTATATATAATGTAAGTGTTGACTTAATGACGTGCTTTCATCTTATGTTAGTATTCTTCGAATCGTGATTTACGGTGTTGGACGAGACGTTATAAATATAAACACGATCCCGAGTTTTCAGACACCCTTAATTCTTTGATCCCAATTCAATTGTTGTTTATGCCTACTTCTTCCCCTTCCCTTTAGTAGATATAGGATGCCCGTTGGAAAGATATCACACTTCCACTCGAGTCGAGGATTTTACATTTTTCTTAAACTGAGTTTTGATCACCGAGCAAACCAAGAGGTATTGATATGAAATCAAGAGAATTGAGTACTGAGGTATTGGTGAGAATTGTGGTTGAGTTTGTGATATCCCATATTGGTGAGAGATTGAAAGATTGGAATAAGAAGGTACGTATAAGTAAGAAGGATGAAATTCATTGTGTCAACTGTTGAGACTTGATAATAAGGTTATCTTACTTGGATGACCCGATTTTTATGTCATTTCTTTTATATCAATTGACTTTAAAATAACAATGAAATGTAATAATTTGACTTTAGTATATATTTTATATTATAAAGTTGAATTAATAACTTTAAAATAATATAACGAACAATTTATTGATTGTTTTAGTTTGTTATAATTAAAATTGAATCTATGATAACTTTTTTAGATTAACTAAACTTGATTATATGATTACAAGTAAAATAAAATAAAATAAACCTATATGTAAAGAATTTACATGTTAACGTATTGCCGCAAATTCATGACAATAGTTATATATCTATAATCTATATTTTTATATCTTTATTTTTATCTATATAAAAACAATAACCATGGATAATCAGGTGACAACTTCTAAGCGATATAAATCATTTTTTTCCTCACATTATTGTTTGCATCCCACATTGGATCAAAGAAGAAAGAGACATGTGAGAGGAGGATAYAAAAAGATAAAAGCCAACATTTTTCTCAATATTGTTTGCATAATTGCATCCAGCATAGCATGATGGAGTGAAAGTGGCAAGATGAAGATTACTACAAAAAACAAATTACTAAAAATGGAACAAACATATTTTTCTCGGATGTCGACCTTTTGCTTAAGATCAAATGTAGTATATGTTTTTAGTTTAACATATCTATCCCGAATCTCAGGTTTTTTTTTTTGGTTATATCAAGTATATTATATGTTTTAAGTTTGATATCTAATATATGAGTTTTCAACTTGCTTGGTATTTTATTTTGTATATGAGAATGCCCCTTATACTACTTGATGATGTAGTTATTTATCTGTCGTCTTGGTGTTACAATAAAGTGCAGTATTTGTTTTTATCAATTTAATATCTGATATGTGGGTCATCGACCCCATTTGATATTAATTTTATTTTTTATGAGAAAAAATTCATTATCTTAGCTTGGTGATGTGGTTTTTCATGCATCGCCTTGAACTTCCACTACTGTTGCTACAACTTACGCACTCCTCTAATTTGCACTTGAAATATTATAGAACGTTTCTTTTTCATAACTTCAAATGAGATTTCAATTAAATTTGTTACAAAACGAACATCATGATTTTGTCACCTTATATGAGATTTCAGTTAGAATTGTGACTTATAATTAAACAAACTACTAATATTAGTCAAACATTTGTAGAGTACTTTGTAACCAGGGCCGTCCCTAGGGGAGGGTGGGCTGGGCGTACGCCCAGGGCCCTAAAAATTAGGGGCCCAATTTTTTTAATATATAAAATAGTAGTTCAAAAAAATTAGTAAATATAAGACACATAAAAAAATTAGTATCTAATATGACAAGAAAAGATTTTGGTACTACATTAATTATTAAAGACCCAAACATGTATGAATTAAATATATTGGAGAAAAAATACATAAAGAGGTTAATCTGTCAAAAGATTAATCTGTCGTTCATTATATAATATTATTTAATGTTTTTCTAAGTTTTTTTATTTAAAGTCGACATCTAAAACTACTTGCTTCAAAAACTTTGATATATTCTCTATAATTTATCTCCCGTCGACTCTATTGATTGTTCCATTCTCGTGTAAATTCTATTTTTATATTAGGATATGATATATTTTCTTGTGACCATTAAAACAAATATCATATTAAGATTATATATCAAACTAAGGTAGATTAGTAGTATTTTAGTTTTCATCTCATTCTTGTCCCATCGTGTTCTACCTATTTTGGTGGAACAAGAAAAAGTCTCTTTTGTCCCATGTTGTCATATTTTATCCCATGTCGCACCAAATGTAGGACAGTGAGTTCTTGTTCTGTCCCATGTTGCGCCAAATTTGGGACAGTGAGTTTTGTCCCGTCCTGTCCTATCGCGTCCCATATACCAAACATAGGCTATGTGTTTTAGTCATTTTACTTATTTAATTAATATTGTTGTTTGTAACAACTTTGAATGTATTTTGTACAAACATATAAGTATTTAGCAATAAAAACTAAACAAAAACAAAAAATGCATCTCATCCTCAACCACAAACCTTCTCTGGCAATCTTCTTTGGCCACTATTCCATCTTTCAACCACCACACATAAAAGTGCACTCAGGCCCGTTCCTGACATTTTTTAGGCCCTGGGCGAACGTAAGAACAGGGGCCCTTGCAAGAAACAAGGTTTTTAGCAACGACAAAAAAATGTCCATTTACCATCAGAAAGAGTACAACAACAATATGTCGACGCTATAACTTGTGGCGGAAACATGTTATCGCTAAAAGGCGCATCGTCAAAACTCACTTTTCTTGTAGTAACATTCAGTATGTACGAAAATAAATTCAATAAATGTTTTTTATTAGTATAAAATTGAGTACAAGAAATG
>NW_020202436.1:30900-33945 GCF_001531365.2 Cynara cardunculus var. scolymus
ATTTAACCTAAAATTGAGATGCTAATCACCAAAGCGGATCTACCTGTGTGTGCACCATTGACAAACAACCACGTTAAATCCATAAACGAACAAATGAAGTTGAGATCCTTGCACAAATCATTGGTGGTTTCCTTATGTTGTTCTTCCAAGTTCTCTTGATCACAGCCATAGATGTTTCTCAGGTGTAATCTGAATTATCACAACTTTCCCCGATCTCTATGCATCTCAGGGTCTATCTAAGTTAATAATTGTTAACAATTATTGCCTTGATCTAACAATATTGTAATCTATAGAGATATTCTATTTTTTTCATGCAAAACTGCAACCATAACCATATGTATATGCGATGTTTTTACTCTCAAATCAACAACCTTCTCGTTATATGTATTTCTTCACAAAAGATCCAAGTATGAGGGTTGGAATTTTGGGAGTTTCTTTATAACTCTCTTGAAAAGGGATAAAGTTAAGTTTGGGGTTCTCACACATAAAAAAGATGAAAAGCCCAAAATCATACAAATCTGAATTAGATCTTCAAGAATTAAGAAGAAGATGAAGATTAGAGAGATATGATCACCAAATCTTTTGTAGATTTCTTGAGAGAAAGATTACAACACTAATCAGATCAATTACAGAAAGTTAATGACAAATTACAAAGCTATTGACTATTTATACTAAGGAAAACGTTAAACCTAACTATTACAAAGCATATTAAAAGGAGAACTTGAATACAACAATAATGCACATACTTGAACCCAACATTCTCCCTCTTTGGATTCAAGTTCGAACTCTTGTAAATCTTGTCTTTTTGAGTCCGAGAAGTTTCTCCAGCCTCCTCAGTGCATTCCGATATTGAATTTTCTCCTCAAGTAGATTTAGGGCATTGATCAACAAATATCTATCTTTTGAACTCATCCTCTCCGACTCCGCAACTTTATCATTGTTTACTCTCCTCGCGTCAAGTGCCCGTCTCACTAGTCTAATGAGTACCATCAGAATATTTGTTTAGCTCGCTGAATCTCATAAACTTCTTTACTTGATGTTCAACATAGTATATCACTCCGAACTCTGGTTGTTCAAGAATCATGTAAACTGGATAGGCATCAATATCTTCTAACTCTTGATCAAGTCTCTTCAAATTGATGATTCTCTGACTATCTTCAAGACCCATCTGAACATCAATATATATATATATATATATATATATTGGTTGGGGTGAAGACAACCAACATGAGTGTTGATATGTAAAATAATTTCCAATCTTTTGTAAATACAATTTATTCATTTGGGGTATATACTTGTGTATCAACAATTCAATATTATCTATTTATTATATGTATATAATTAAATCAAGTGATGGGACTATCGAGAGGATTATAATGATATAATTTGTATAAAGAATTAGCCAAAAATATTCAATATTAGGCTCAATTTGAAGATATTGATGAAAGAACTATTAGGTATAATTTATTTAGAAACATATTTTTAACGTATTGTTTAATTAATATGTGATTGTTATGTTTATAAAATAATGATGTAAAACGAAAAAAGCAAAAAGTAAAGGATACAAAATATAATAAAAAATAACTATAAGGGTACAAAGTGTAATATTAAAAATAATTTCCTAATATTTAGATATATTAGAAGCGCACCCACACAATGCACTGAGAAACATTTCGATTTTAATATTTCACTTTATATATACGGTTTTATATGGTTTTGAGAAAATGAAAATGTTTTTTTTATTTGAATAAAATATAAATTTGAAGATCCATAAAAATTTCTATAAGTATTAGTATCAAACTAACGATTTAAAAAATTTCATTTTTTTGTATATTTTTTTTAGTACAATTTAATTTAGATTTAGTATGGATGTGATTCATGTTAGGTCTAACAATATAATGTTTTTTTATAAATATATTTTTGGATTAAATGCATGAAATAGCAATCTACTTTCATAATTTTTCTTATTATAGCATTCTACATTTGTTTTTCTTTATTATAACAATGTACTTTCAAATTATTTTTTATTAAGGCATCGTATTTTTAAAAATCTATCCATTATAGCAATGAGTAACCTGTTACCTTTTAAACCGGTTAACCCTTTGACTTTTTTTTGCTTGTGTGACTTTAATTAGGTGATGTGGATGACACATCATTTTGATGACTTAATTAAAATAAAAATAAAAATCTATTTTAAATTATTATTAGTGATTTTAATTTTTCATTGCTATGATTTAAAAAAACACTTCTTTGACTTTTTCTTATTAAGTCGCATGCAAATTAAATATTTTAGAGTAAAATTTTCTTAAATAAATATGCTACATTATTTTTGAGATATATTTTGTTTGTAAAAAAAGTGACACTACTTATTTTATGTTGTTCAAAAAAATACATATCTTTTAAAGTTATTTCTAAAATGTTAATGAAATAAGTTGTGTTCTACAATTTTTTTAATATTGTTATATTAATAAATAATTCAAAAAAATCTAATTAATTTAATATATTTATACGTCAAGTAAAAGTTTGTGAACAAATATAATATATTCTTTAAAAGATAATATTTTTTGGTGAAAAAAGAACAATTCTTATTTTCTTTTTTCAGAAAACATATATTTTTTTCATTGTTAGTCAAAAGTTTAATTTTTTCATTTCATAAATTGTTAGTTTTCAACAAATATATTTTCAAGTTTATTTCGAGAAGACTAATTCAAGTATGCGTTCCTTTTTATTTTTGTTCGGATTTTAGAATTTTGTTTTTTTTACTTTCTCTTCTATAATTGTCCTAAGTTTTCTCAATGAAACAGAGTGTTTGTTCTTGACATCATATTTAGAGTTTTCATGGCAACAATGGTTCGATTAATGATATGATGATGCAATCTTGAAAGTATTACCAACCATGATGTAGCCTCAACAAACTTCAACATATTTTTGTAACGGTTATTTTTTTTTTCAAGTATACTTTGAGAAAACTAATGTGAGTATGCATTTCTTTTTTCGAATTTAAGCTTCATTAACAACAACTATTTATTCATCTTCATCTCTCAC
>NW_020202437.1:0-1320 GCF_001531365.2 Cynara cardunculus var. scolymus
CTCCTCCATCTAGAAGCTCAAGTCAGAACTGTCAGAGATGGCCGCGCAATTCTCTGCCGACTTCATCTCTGCGGGATACAGGGATTAGTCCTCTCTCAAAGACAAAATCAAGCAGATGTTTTCCTCTGCGGTGACATACGGTATTGATACCAAGTCCTCAAGGGCCAACATCAATCACCTGGCTACCCGTAGAGAGACTAATGCTATGGTTGAAGCTCTGGGTAATCTCGTGTGCAAGCATACAGATCGTCTTCTCAAAGAGGCCCGTGCCTCCAACACAGCGATCAGAGACTACATATCGCAGCTCGTGAAAGAGGGTGACCTCCTCAGAAGCGAAATCTACAGAAGTATCTCCAAACTGAAATGGTCGACAGAGATCGACATTAATCATGCCTTTGAGCTTGCGAATGAGGCAATTAAAAAGTTGAAGAAGGCGGCCACCAAAATTTTGAAGAGGTTGGAGAAGGCTCCCCTTGACACATGCAAGGCAGAAGCCAAAAAGAACCATGACGATCAAGAAGGTGATGATCGTGATCGTCATGAAGGAGAGAAGAAGGGTGAGAAAAAAGCACCAGAGCCACAGAAGACTCCTGCCAGAGGTGTCAAGATTGTGGACTCTACAGCTGCCTTGTTCTCTAAAGGCAAGGAAAAGGCACAAGAGCCTAAAGGCAAAGGTAAAGGCAAAGCAGTAGAGTCACCACAGAAGGGGTCGTCGTCTAGCACAGAGACTCCACAGGAAATAAATGAAGAGGAATACAGAGATGACCCAGTGCTCCTTGAAGCTTTAAAGGCACCTCTGGCAGAGGCTCTAGCAAGGAAGGGTAGAGGCCCCATCCTCACAGAGTAGGAGAAGGCTCTTCATCACAATTCCCACAAGTCCAAGAAACGTTCACGGGTACGTTCGACGCTCTGCAAGGAGCCGTCAAACCCATCGTTGCAGAGGGGTCAACCCAGAGGCCATTTCTGGAAGAAGAGGAAGCCAAGGTGCCAGAGTCCGCCATGGTAGGAAGGGTTTCTGAAATATTCGAATCAATGAGGAAGATTCCAATGCCAAAAGTCCGAACAGAACCCGTTACTACTTTGGAAGAAATTCAAGTGTGGAGGTACTCTGCAGCAGACACAGACCCTCCCTATGATCCAGAGCTTACGGGGATCCCTTCTGCCGCCGCCAAGTTCCAGTTCTCTAAGCTCACAAGGCCTCGTGAGCAAGTCTTCTCAGAGCACATGATCACTTCCCTAGAGACAATTTCTCCAAGGACTATGCTAAAGAAGAAGATGCTCTATGCTCAGTATGTAGTAAGGAGGGAAGATGGCAACCTT
>NW_020202437.1:2485-24910 GCF_001531365.2 Cynara cardunculus var. scolymus
AGAAAAGCCGTTAGGAACGAGTATAAATAGCAGCGTAGGCCTTTGTAATTCAGTATGCTTCCATATTGTTTTGTTAACATTTTCAATCAATTGAAAATCATTTGAAGCTACTCTCTCATTGTTCATCATTCATCAACTGTGTTCTTCATTGATTGTTTACTCTGTTTGTTCTTATTGTTTCCGCTGCACTGTTAATGTTTAAAGATCATTCAGAGTATTTGATTAATATCCAAAACTGAGTTAATCGATCCTATCACGGACCTTGGGATGTAAACTATATTTTCATGTAATGAAATATGTGTTATATGCAAATGTGATGTTTGGGGGTGTTACAACCTCTTCTTGATATGTCACTCTTATAACCGAAAGTAGACCTTTACTTGATATGTCACCCTTATCCCATGGTACACCTCTCCTTGATATGCCACCTTTATTTCTTGATCAAAATCTATGGATTTGATCCAAACGAAGACAGACCGAAATCACCACCGTCTTGATAAAACAACCTCTATAGTTTTATCCACCAAAATCTATAGATTAATTCTAAACAAAGACAGACCGAAGTCACAACCGTCTTGATGGAATATCCTCTATAGTTTTAACCAACAATGGTTTTGAAAACAGTTTTATCATAAAACTTTGAAGCTCAAGAACAACCAGTTCTTTCAATATCATTTCCAAACTCAAAATTCCATTTAAATCCTTAAAATAGGATATCAACCACAACCGTTTTAAAGAAGCAAAATTTGCTTTATTTTCCAAAACAGTTTTCTCAACCATATTCTTAAAACACAACCTCACTGTTTAGAACAGTTTTTATCATTCTTCCTTCAAAATCAAATATCAAAACCACAAATTTCAAATAACATCATTAAAAGGTGTTAGTATCAAAACTCACCTTAATATGCACATATTTGTAGGTTCAAACACACAACAGCTTCATCAAATAAACACCCAGATTCTTTAAATCACTTTTATGTAATAGTTCTTTCTCAAGAACATTCTCATCGCCTTTGCACACCATTTTCACAAAGATTTATCCCCAAAAATGATTAGATAAGATTATTCTTATCTTTATTTATATATATATATATATATATTAGACCAAGGCGGTGTATGTTTATATTATAAAACTTCTTTAGGGCGGTGGAAGTTATTATATTAAAACTTATTTTCTTAATCACCAAGGTGCCTCCTCCAATTTAATAATAGTTTCTCATATAAACATATTATCACACATACTCCTACACATGTTTTATCATTCTTCTCGAATGTGCACAACATCACATTTTCACATATATATCTGATTTATGTACTTACTTCAATTAACCATGCATATTATCACATATTTCACATATAATCACATAAAGGTTACATCAACCGATGTTGTCTGAAATTCAAGCCATCACAGTTCGGGTGCATGAATACCCTACCCAATGGGTAACATTTCCATCTCTACTTGCAAGAAATGTAGTTTGTCTTTTCTATGAGATAATAGGGACAAAAATACAGTATTCTCATATGAATAGAAACACTTATATACATGTATAAAAATCAAACTGGTTAGGACAATAAGATCGGAGAACTATAAAAATTATGAGAACCATGAGATCCATTCCTATCCACTCACGATGTTTTGAAAAAGGAATGACATAAATGAGAAAGAAAGATGACCTTCACATGGTATCAAAATTCTATCGGGACAAATTTGAGAAAATAAATTATTAATCATTGGCTAACAAATTGGCGGTAATTGATTAAATGACGGTATAGATATGTATAAAGTCTGAATTCATGAAGTGAATAAATCTAATCTGTAGCGGTAGGATGGGATGCGTATATGCATACAATTTGGATTCATAAGGTGAATATCATCAGATTAAACGTACGATTGTGACAAAAATGGATCCAACGGTTGTATCATGATCTTTAAGAATATATAGGGAAAAACTAGAAATTTACATTATCAGTCATTGCCTACAGGATTGGTGACAACTGATTACATAATGGTATAGATATACAAAAATCTGGATGCACAAGGTATGTCATTGGTAACAACATTTGGGTTTGTAGCGGTAGGACGGTGCACATATGCACAAAATCTGGATTGACAATGTTAATGTCATTTGATTTGATGTAGAATTTGTTTCAAATGGATCAAATGTTATTATCACATTGTGCATGATAACAAACACACCATTATAATCAAACGATTCAATAAGAAGTATTACACAATATATTTGGGCATCAAACAAATGAAATTGGGGTTTGTTTATTACTACACCAAATTAAACAATAAATAATTGTGTTATTCATATCAAAACTTATTACACTTTTTTTGAAAATGAAAGGAAAAAACACAATTCAAATATCGGAGCATTGGTTTGACGTGATGCATCAACCTCCCAACACCCTTTTTTGCCAGATTAAAAGAAGATACACAGGTAGATGGTAAATGCACATATGTTTTAGCTTAAACCACTAAAGAATTAGTAAATGTATATTTTGATTGTAAATGCAAACAATGTGTAAGTAATAGCATGATGTCAACACCATAAGATCGGTTAGTAAAAGGACATGGTGTTGCCACCATGAACCACGGTACATTTGGTAAATTCACGTTGTGTTGATTTTGTTTTATAAATTTTTTTGAATTTAAACTCGTGATTTTCAATTAAAATGTCCTCATGAAATAAAAATACACAATTACTAAAATCCGGGAACATAGGGATTGAAGAAGATTTAATTTAGTTGGTAATTACTGACTTACAATATCCCCTAATTATTTGTATTATATTATAAAAGATTTGATAAAAACCATCTTTTATGCATGAAATACTGTTTAATGATGCATATTACTTAAAATTCAAGATTACAAATAAATTGTACGTATAACTAACTGAAGATAAACATAATCAAATAGAGGATAAACATCCCATTTTAAATAATATAATTACGATAATCATTGAGTTGTAACAAAATACTTAATTATTATCTTTATAAAAAATTATATTATTAAACTAAAAAAAAAAGATGAATTAAAGAAATACATAAAAATAAATTAAATAGTTATTTGGGTACTAATATCAATATTTGTTTTTCAATTTCTTACGATATCTTTATATATATATTTTGTTTAAAAATAAAAACAATATCTGTTGATCTTCTCTCTTAGTGTTTTGATGATAATCCCTTTTTACCTTATACGAAGTATTTATGTTTCTGTCTTTCAGTTCCAGTGATCATCATTGATTCTGTTGAGTGATCGCTAAGAACATGTAATGTAAATCCATCAGCGACAACGATACTTCAAGCAGACAAAATTCACACCAAAGAACCTTCAGCGAAAGTCGAAAACAAAGTTGACGATTAGAGACTAGCGAGTGTGTGATTTGAAGCGGCATTCAGTGATTACAACATGGTCTACATATGTGTGAAGACTGCTTAAGCCTCAACGAATGTTGAAGAGACCTTAAGGTTATTCCAGCATTCAGCGACCAAAAGAAACTTGCTGAGCAATATTGTTTTTGTCTTGTCCTTCCACACACAAAGGACAAACCCATACCCTTTCTAGAGTGTAGTACGATATGGAGCCGATTAGTTGACTCTACTACCCACCAACTCCATGAAAGGATGTCTGCTCATGAATAGGCTTTTGTACTATTCACTGTAGCAAAGGACAAATCATTCTCTAAAGACTTGATGTGTGTTCAATCCCTACTACATTGCATTAAATGTGCATTTAATGCAATCGGTATAAATAGATGTGTGTTATCTCCATGTAGAGATATCTCTAACTCTTGAACCCTAACTCTTACGTTCATACATGAAAGAACACACATCTAAGAACACAATACGCTTATTTTCAAAAGCAAGTTACAATCTCTTTTAAGTATTTTAAGTAGTTCTTACCCAGAAAGAACTTACTTTATTCTAAGTCTTAAACAACAAATCATTTCTCTTTGCTAATAACTTGTGTGTATCTTAGATTATTTAGATAGGTTATCTTTACCTTATCTTTTCCGCAAGCAATCTTGTAAAATTTGTATTGATCATTCTTTATCAATATATATTTAAATTTGAAAAGTTTATTGTGTTCGTATTCATCCCTCCCCCCCTTCTACAAACTGTTATACACATCTTGTAGACCATAACGAGACCAATAAGTGGTATCAGAGCAGCGTAATTCTATTCTTGTTGTTTAGTTGTTTTATGCATTATATTATTTTTTTCTCTAGATAATCTTACTGCTTTCAAATGGCTTTACAAAACACAAACACACACTTTCATGACAATGGCTCTCTTGTCAAACCACCCCGTTTTATCCGAGACAACTTTAATCTCTGGAAAAATCGGATGTCCCTCTTTCTAGAACGTGTGGACCCTGAAATTCCACACTACATAAAAAATAGACCATATGTTCCATATGCCATTTCTTCGGCTGTTCCTGAAACAGCTACGACTGCTGCGATTCCTGAACGGCAGATTTCAAAGTTCCCTCATTAAAGGAGCGATGAAGACAAGAAGAAAATAGCTATAGACACTGTTGCTAGGTCTATAATAGTTATGTCTCTTCCTGATGAGGTTTATCATTCTGTTATGAAACTCAGAACCTCGAAATCCATGTAGGACACTTTATGTATTCAATATGAAGAAACCTCTCAGGTTCAAGAATCGAGAAACATTAATTTAGTAAAATAATATGAAAGTTTTCTCTGTGGGAAGACTGAAACATTGTCTGAAGTACATCAACATTTTAATTGTCTTCTTATCAATCTAAGGAATGTAGGCAGATAATATTCCAGTTCTAAAACTTTAACAAAGTTTCTAGAATGTTTGCCTGATTCTTGGGATACTTATGTCATGTGTCTCAAGATGTCCAATGACATGTCCACTTTCTCTCTCTCTCTCAGCACTCTTTATGGGATACTTCTCAATCATGAGTAGTCTCGATAGCTGAAAAGGAATCTAATCAAGGATTCCAGAAAAATAAAGAGCTCTCCATTAGCTCTAATCTCTGAAGATGCTTCAGCTGAACTCCCATTTTCTTCTTCTTCCTCTCTTCCTCCTGTTGTTATCATTGAGTTATATTCTACTAACTCTAAGGATCTATCAGAGTCTGATCTTGCAAACTTTGATGAATCATTGGTGCTATTGACTAAATATTTTAAGAGATTCGCTAGAAAAAGTAACTTCCGCAGATCTCCTTTGCTAACCATCAAGGAAAAGCCAAAGTCTGATAATATAGACAAGGCTTCAGCGATTTGCTATAATTGTCACCAAAGGGTCACTTTGTTAGTGAATGCATGTCTAAAAAAGTTGTGACGCCATCTTCTAAAACCTCATCCTCCTTTAGATCTAAGGATGACAAATACCTGAAGCTGAAAGAGAAGTATAAGAAGATGAAGAGTTCTCAGTGAAAGGCCAAAGGTCTTGTCGCTGAAGAGCATGATAGGGCTAATTCATCTGATGAATCATCATCTAATGAGGAAGACATGGCCTATCTCTGCTTAATGGCCAAGGATGTTAAGGAAGAAGCTTCAGAGACATCAACTTCTTATGATCCCTTATCATCCTTACCCGCTCAGGTATGTCTCCTGAATAAACCCTGTTCTTCTTTATCTTTTATCCTATCAATGTTAGACACGTTAACGGTGGACCTTTATAATACCCTGAATGGCAAGTCTAAAGCAGAAATGCTTAATCTTGATCTTCAAGAACAATTAAAGATTTGTCATTCAAAGATCAAAGAGCTGACTAAGATTGAAGAAGATCTTAAGGATCAGGTCATTGTGAACCAAACCATCACTGTCGAACGCGAATAGGCTATCACTGAGCGTGATCAGACAAGTGTTGAACTCAGGGCTGAAAAGGCTACCATTGAGGGATGGTGCAAAGCCTCTGTCAAAGCTTCAAAGATCATTAACGCTCAGATCCCTGCCAATATAAAGACTGGTATAGGATTTTTCCTATGATCAGGAAGACAGTGTCACTGACGGGTCCATGCTCAAGTTTGGTACCTTTGTCTTTTCTTTTCCAGATGCTTCTTCCTCTCGGTCCTCTTTCGTTGAGAGTCATCTTGATGGAACTCCTTCGAGTTCTGGTTGCAAAAACAAGGGTATATCCATTGTCAAAGCACCACTTCCAAATAATGCTAACAAGTCAAATAGATCTAAATCTATTCCTTAAGCTTGTAAACCTTCTTCTTCCTCAGGGACCAAGAAATCTGAATCTTCTCAGAAATCTAAGTCTCATTTCAAGGTGAACGCTTCACCTAAGGACTCCAAATCCTCTAAAGTTCCTCCAAGAACTAATGAGAAAGGAATCCTTGAAGTTGGTCCCTCTTCAAATCTGGTACTTCCTGGCCCTAAAGCTACCTTCAGCTCTAGGAAGTGTAAACACTGTGGTGAAACTACACAAATTGCGAGTAAGTGTCCTTCTGCTGTCAAGGCTGGTCCACCAGCCAAGGGCAAGAAAATAGCTAAGGCAAAGAAATCAACCAAAGCAAAATCATCCACTAAGGCTGCTAAAGCAACCAAGGTGAAGAAAACTGTTGGTCCCTTTAGGGTCCACAAGATATGTATAACAATTTGGTTCATTCCTGAGCCGGTAGAGGAATATTATCTAAGTAAGCAAGTTCAGTAATAGGAAGAATTGCTAAAGGAGCCTCAGATTCAGCGACTGAAATAAATTCAGATGTGGAAGGTATTTCATTCACTGACTGACCAGTGTTTGAAGTAGAAGGAGGAATACAGCTAATAGGCACGACAACGATCTCTGAAGAAGATGCATTGGAGTGACTAGCTGTAACTTGAATGATAAGTGGATCGTCTTCAGCTTCAGGGGTTTTAGTGTTGAGAGGATCACTGTTGGAAGCTTTAGGTTGTCCATAGTGAGAGAACATCCAGGTTTCTAATTCATCATCATCATTTAAGATGGGTTTTGAATTAGCTGATTGAGATTCATCAAATGTAACATGGATAGTTTCTTCTACTGTATGTCTTCATTTGTTGAATACTCTGAAGGCTTTGGATACTGAAGAATATCCAAGAAAGATTCATTCATCAGCTTTGGGATCGAACTTTCCAAATTGGTCAAGATTGTTAAGAATATAACAAGTGTAACAAAAAATGTGTAGAAAGCTTATAAGAGGATTTCTTCCATGAGAATGTTCATAAGCTGTCTTCTTGAACCTTATTACGATCAGCGACCGATTTTGAGTGAAACAAGCGGTGTTGACAGTTTCAACCCATAATTGAGTAGGGAGATGGGATTCGCTGAGCATTGATCGAGCAGCCTCTATGATTGTTCGATTTCTCCTTTCAGCGACCCCATTTTGCTGAGGAGTTCTCAATGAAGAAAAGTTATGAGAAATTCCCTTGTTCTCAAAGAAGTTATCCATAGTACTTTTTTTGAATTCAGTACCATGGTCACTTCTAATAGATTGTACTTTGATGTTGTTAAGTACTTCTCTTTTCTTGATGAACGATATGATATCTTCAGGTGCTTAATCTTTGGATATGAGAAAGAAGACCCAAGTGTACCTGGAGTACTCATCAACAATGATGAGTGTAAACTTCTGTCCAGCAATGGATTGCACGTTGACTGGACCAAAGAGATCCATGTGCAGTAGCTGAAGAGGCGCAGTCACTGAAGATATTTGCTTTGACTTAATGCTAGCTCTTGTGTGTTTTCCTTTTTCACTTGTTGAGCAAAGAGATTCCTTTGCAAAGGAGTGTTGAGGAAGACCAGTGACAAGATCATTTCTAGACAGCTCATTGAGTGTCTTGAAGTTAAGATGAGAGAGCCGTTTGTGCCATAGCCAGTTGATGTTTGACGAGGCTTTAGAAGAAATAGTTGTTCTCAGTCGTAGTAGAATTCATATTGATGATATATACATTATCTAGGCTAGAACCGGTAAGGCAACCTTATCATCATTGTCAAAGACGAAACATGAATTCTTCGAGAATTTTACCGTGTAGTCTTTGTCAAACAGTTGACTAATGCTTAGGAGGTTGTGATTCAGTCCTTCAACATATGCAACCCGCTTGAACGTGGTTGCACCATTGGTTAATATACCAAAACCTCTGAATATCCTTTTCCATTTCCTCCAAAGGTCACGGAAGGTCCGCTTTCTTCCTTGTAATGGATTATCAGGGATTTGTCTCCAGTCATATTCCTTGAGCATCCACTGTCGAGATACCATATGCCTTTGACATCCTGCACAAGTGTGACATCCGTCATTTTTGGAGCGTCAGGTTAGCACATTTATAGGGCTTCTATATTTAGAATTATATTTTATTAGGATCTAGTCATGTTGATTAGAATTCATCTGGCTTAGTTCCCAAAATATAGTTCAGAGAACCTTATTTCGACGGGTAGCTGATAAAGTTAATTTATGTAATGCCAAATATATTAAAAATGTTCCAATATAATAAAGTTGATATTATAAAGTCCAAATAAAAAATATAAAAGTCTTATTTGAATGTCCAAATAATTTTACCAAAAAGGTGGAACCTTGATTTAATGATGATATTTTTATCAATATTCGACAAATTGTCTTTTGTTATAAATTTCATGGGCTTTATTTTGTTTAAAAGGAAAATAATTTTTTTCTTTATGGACTTGTGCCTTAAGAAGTCGGCCCTTTTATCCACATTTAAAACCCACATATAAATACCCCACATTCTTTGAAAAACTCTCATTTTTCATCCTCATTTTGCAAAAGAAACCTTTCCTCTCTCTAATCTCCTTCTCTCTCTCTAAATCAAACCCCCCAGCCCAGTTCATCTTCAAGCATCTTTAGGAATCTGTCAATCTTGAAGAATATCCAAGATTTCAAGAAAAAAGTATTATACTAGTTATCTTACCTTTATAAAATAAAAAAGATTCTCATTTTTTTACACCTACTTCTCGTTCTTGTAGTTAAAATTTCTGGAGAATTCAAAAGGGGAGATTATACATCAAAGACATGAAAATGTCTTCAAAAGGATGATAATCTATGATCCACGATCTTTGAACTCTAAGAAAGTAGGAGAAAACCCCATTGCATGTGGAATTTAATCATGAAGATATGTATTTTGAAAATTGACAGATTGTGTTAGCACTTGTGTCGACTGTATCTTTCAACATAAAAGTCCAAATGTTCTGATTTTTATTCTAAAACGTACTTTGATGAGTTATCTTTCTAATGCAACTGGTCTTACTCAAAAATATTACGTTTTTACGTTTTGAGCCTTCAAGTTCTTGACAAGATTATGGTGCAAAAAGAGCATTGCTAACAGAACCTTCCATGCATCTTAAATTGGTCATATCTTCTTCAAAACTCATTGAAAATGGGTGATTCTATTTCTGGAAGTTAGCCATATGTGTTAGCTTTAAAATAAAAGTAAAATCACTGAAAAATGATGAGTTTAGACCTCCCAAATGGCCGTCACTCGAAGAGTGTGCAATCTATCTTGGGGACTGTGTCACTCAAGGTTGTAGGGTATTAATGAGTGCCTTAAACCCATCCAAAATTCTTGATATTTGGGAAAAAAAACTGTCTAACTTATTATTATGGATGATAAAAAAATTTGGACACAAAATGACTTTTGGAAGGTTCCTTTTTACAGTGACTTGTGAGACCAAAAATTTCAGAAACAGAATTTATATTCTGTCCAAATGACAGCTTTTTGTGCAAAGGACTTTGATTTATAAAATATATAATTTTTGGACTATTTTTAGAGCAAATAATATAAGTATCAACTTTAAATCATAAAAACTCGTTGGCATAGATGTAATTTGACTTTATCTTTATCGAGACTAGTTAGGTGATCTACTTATTGGAATTCAGAGTATTTAGGAAGGTTAGGGCGGACGTTTAGTGCTTCCAACGTCATCTCCTTGGATATTCATTGGCAAACTTGTGAGTATTCACGGCCCCACTTTTAATGCTTTTTGTTTATTTAAACTGGGGGAAAAGCATGAAGTTATGCAAACTATACTGTTATTTATCAAACTGTTGGACTAAAGAACTGTTTAGTCAAAATTTGTTTAAAACTGTTGAACTAAAGAACTGTTTAGTCAAGTTTTGTTTATGTCATGAAATATTGATGGTTTTGCACTATGATATAAATGTTAAATTGATATACTTGAGAGTATGTTTCCAAATAAAGTCCCCGTCCGTAAACGCTACTCGATAACTCGGGCATGTTCCCGGGCCGTGGTAATTGTGGATAGCCGCTATTGTATTGACAGTCCCACCCAGAAAGGGGTGCACATTACCTATGTTTTATTTAGTCTAATCATGTGGAATTTGGACCACCGCTGAATTAGTACTACTACGAACTGTGGGACCTAAGTGAGTGTACGGGCTACTTATGGTCGTTCGTAAAATAATGGGGCACATTAGTCAGGAAAGGCTCAGTAGCGTCTCAAGTTTTTTTTAAACATCGTTATTGATTTACATTTATCGGGTGCAAGTTTATGTATAGGTTTGCAAGAAATGATTTATGCATTGTAATGTTTTGTGCATATGAAAACCCGTGAACTCACCAACTCTTTGTAGTTGACCTTGTTTTATGTTTCATGCTTTTCAGGATTTAAGTAAGAAATGAACTTTTGGAGCATATATGTGATGACACCGATTAAGTTGACATTGAAGTTTTTGTAAAGAAGTATTTTATTCCAACTTGGTTATGGATGTTAAATTCGAAATTTTTGTAAAACTTGAATGGTGTTATTTAATATCTGCTGCTGTGACTCGCTTACCTGTTACATCTCGTGTTTCCGCTTTAACGGGGTGTGACAACAAGGGAACAATTTAAAAATGTAATTGGTACCCAGTTATCAGGGTCCAGCACTGTTAGAGGCATTATCCACTGGTCCTGAGAAACCAGCGTCAGCAGACGGCATCACTCAATCTGAAGAAGTTTTAGTGGAGAGAGGAACAACCTCTGACAGAAGTAAGATAGAATCAGTGGAAGTCTTCACTAAGCCTGATGAAGAAGCTTCAGTGGTTGGAGTTACAACATTTGATGCTGAAGGCTTAACAGCAGTTGTTATCTTCACTGAGCCTGAAGAAGAGGCTCCAGTTGTTTGCTTCACTTTGGTTGCTTTTGCAGCCTTAGTGGAGGATTTCGCCTTGGCTGATTTCCCAATCTTAGTTACTTTCTGGCCCTTAGTTGGTGGACCAGCCTTGGCTGAAGAAGGACACTTGCTGGCAATATGTGTATTTTCACCACAGTGTTTACACTTCCTATAGCTGAAGGTAGCTTTAGGGCTAGAAGTACCAGAATAGAAGAGGGACCAGCTCCAAGGATTCCCTTCTCATTTGTTCTTGGAGGAACTTTTGAGACTTTGGAGTCCTTAGATGAAGCATTCACCTTGATCTGAGACTTAGACATCTGAGAGGATTCAGATTTCTTAGTCCTGAAGAAGAAGTTTTAAAAGCTGAAGGAATAGACCTAGATCTATTAGACTTGTTTGACTTCTTAGGAAGAGGTGTTGTGACAATGGATTTACCTTTGTCTTTGTAACCTAAACTCGAAGGAGTTCTATCAAAATGACTCTCAGTAAGAGAGGACCGAGAGGAAGAAGTGTCAGGAATGGAAGAGACAAAGGTACTAAACTGTGAGTCCCTAACAATGATCAATCTTCAATAAACCTTCAATATCTATGGCAGATCTGAATTTACAATCAAGAACATGTAGAAGAAATAGAGAGAAAACATCAATATATTCAAAGTCTAGTCAAACTCTCTATTACGTATATATGAATTGGAACCCTAGTAGCATAATGGAATCAGCGGGCTGACTTCCATGCCTCCTCTGGTTCTAACCACCCTAAATGAAGAGTGGGCGAATAAAATGCAGMACATATCAGAGATGTTGAATTCTAAGAAAGAGGGGGGATGGGGAAAGTCAAGGSCAAAGAACAAAAGACAAATAAGGGTTGCACAAGACTAAAAACCAGAGGTAGCGCTAAGGAGCGAATTACAATGAGCATCATCTACTCAATTACAAGACTAACACCCTATTTATAGGGTCAAACAATAAAAGCCTAGTCAAAGTCAAACCTAACATACAAAGTCAAACACAATGTCTATTTTAATTATAGACAATAGTAACTTTCAAGACGAATACAATTTTACACTGACTTTCAGTCCTAACATTCTCTCCCTTTGTATTCAGACTTGAAAGTTACTATTGTCTATAATTAAAATAGACATCGTGTTTGACTTTGTATGTTAGGTTTGACTTTGACTAGGATTTTATTGTTTGACCCTATAAATAGAGTGTTAGTCTTGTAATTGAGTAGAGGATGCTCATTGTAATTTCATATATACGTAATAGAGTTTGACTAGACTTTGAAGATATTGAATTTTTCTCTCTACTTCTCCTACATGTTCTTGATTGTAAATTCAGGTTTGCCATAGATATTGAAGGTTTATTGAAGATTGATCATTGTTAGGGACTCACAATTGGTATGAAAGCAGTGTGTGCATGAAATCAACAAATCTGATGATTTTTTTTTTTTAAATTTTTGTGTTCTTAATTGTGTTCATCTTCTTCTTCATTTTTTTTGATTTTGATCCATTTTTTTTAAAACTTTTGTGTTTTTGTGTTAAATTTGGGATCAATCTGTGCAGAATTAATTGTGAATCTTTGTTATTCACAATCTTTGTGATTTGATCGATAGTTTTTCTTCAAGATTTGGTGAATTTTGTGTTTTTTAAATTTTTTTTTGTGTTCTTCAATTTTTTTAAAAACCTGAGTTTTGATCCATTTTTTTTTAAACTTTTGTATTGTTTGTGTGTTTTTGTTTAGCCCAATCATTTTTTGGCCCAATCTGTGTTTAATTGCTTAAAACCCAGCCGATTTAGCATAAATCGGATAAGCCCATCCGATTTAATCATGGTTTCTTGTTCATCCTAACAACTTCATTGATTTCATCTTCATCACAGCTTGACCGGATTAGAGGAGACAGCTCAAGTGGTTAAGGTTTAAATCGCAGAAGTCTTAAGCGGACAAGGGATTATATCAATCACTTGTTGAGCAATTTAGGCAATTTCTTTGACCGATTGAGATTCCATTGAGCGATTTGTGAGCGATTAGTACTAGCTTTGAGCGATTTAGAACAGGTGGTGAGCGATTTAGAGATTCCCTTGAGCGATTAATCCTATTTGGTGAGCGATTTAGGGTTAGTTGTAAGCGATTTAGGGTTAAGTGTAAGTGATTGACTCACAGATTTGAGCGATTTAAGAAAAGCCTTGAGCGATTAAAGAAAAGTCTTGAACGATTAATGTGTAAATCGTAGAATACTTGAACGAATTATGGTTCATCGTTCCTAAATCGGACATCATTTCATTCTAGTTGGTTCAAGGACTGTCATCTTCATTGATCCTAAATCTTAATCAACACCTCGACTGCTTCTCAGCTCGATTTGGTTTTGGGTAAATGACCTGGTTAATTTCATTACACACACAACAAATTTAGAATTTCATCACAGTCGATTTAGCTTTTTCATCTTCAAGTTCGTAGATCATCTCCTTCATTCAAATTCAAGGAGCAAGGGATTGATTCTGGCTTTGCTCATCTGGGCAATAGATGTTTCTTCATCTGATTTCAAGGAACCAGACCACTTTGTTGATTGATCCCAGAATTTTGATTTTCTTCGAGTTTGTATGGAGTGATTGATCACCTGCCTGTCCACAAGCTTTTCTTTTTCATCTCTTAACAAGGTTTTACAGTTTTGGAACTGTTCTTTGATGGTGAAGCAATTAACGGCTGCTGGAGATCATTCATAATTCATATCTATTTCAACAACAGACTATTACAGATGTTCAATATGTTCAATCCTTGCACTCTATTACAGAATTATCTTGTTTGGACATCTCGATAAGCGTTGTCTCCAACTCCTCAGCTCTAAGTGTAGCAAGAGGGTGATGAAGAGAGTGATCAAAAAAATTTCAGCTTTTATCCAGAAGAGAAGTCTTGCAATGGATTTGAAGAAGTATTGAGCCTTCTGTGTAAATCTGGTCAATGCAGCAGCAGAGACTGTGATTTTGAAGTTGTTGTTTGATTTTGAAGCTGTTAGTTCTTTGTTGGCTTTTGCTGTATTGTCAGCCATTCTTGATTTGGTGTAAAAGCATATTGATCTAGAGCTTATTACTTCACCTGAACAAGTGTCATCCGTCACTGCATGTTCTTATGGGGATGCTGTATCTGATACCGAAGCTTTTGATAGTATAGCAGCTCTACCTGGAAGTGTTTTACACTCTTCCTCATGCTCTAACACAAACTTAAGCATGGACCGGTCAGTGACACGTTCTTCCTATGATAACTTAAGCATGGACCGGTCAGTGACACGTTCTTCCTGATCATAGGATAATCCTACACCAGTCGTTATCTTGGCTGGGATCTTAGCATTGATGATCTCAGAGGCTTTGATAGAGGCTTTACACCACCCTTCAATGGTAGCCTTCTCAGCCTTGAGTTCAACGATTGCTCGCTCACGCTTAGCAATAGCCTTTTTGCATTCAACAGTGATAGTTTGGTTTACAATGACCTGATCCTTTAGATTTTCTTCAACCTGGGTCAGCTCCTTGATCTTAGAATGGCAAATCTTCAACTGTTCTTGAAGATCAAGATTAAGCATTTCTGCTTTTGATTTGCCATTGAGGGCATTGTAAAGATCCATCGTCAACGTGTCTAGTGCGGAGAAGCTAGAAGAAGAAGAGAAGGTTCATTAAAGATACATACCTGAGCATGAAAAGAGGATGATGGTTTAGTTAAAGTAGATGTCTTTAACGTTTCTTCGTTGACATCCTTGGCCATCAAGCAAAGATAGGTTGTATCTTCCTCATCAGATGATTCAGCCCAATCATGCTCTTCAGCAATAAGACCCTTAGCCTTTCACTGGTGATTCTTCATCTTCTTATGCTTCTCCTTCAGCTTCAGGTATTTGTCATCCATGGACCTGAAGGAGGATTGGGATTTGTAAGATGGCGTCGCAGTCTTCTTTGATTTACATTCACCTGCAAAATGTCCAGTGTGGTGACAATTGTAGCAGACTGCTGAAGCCTTGTGTATTTTATCAGACTTTGGATTTTCCTTAATGGTCAGTGAAGGAGATCTGCGGAAGTTGCTATTGCTGGCGAATCTCCTAAAAGATTTAGTCAAAAGAGCCAGGGATTCATCAAAATATGCAATATCATATTCTGGTATATCCTCAGAGTTAATAGAGTCTAACTCTATAATTACAACAGGAGGAAGAGATGAAGAAAAAGTAAAAAAAGAAGGGGTTTCAGCTGAAGCATCTTCAGAGATCAAAGATAACAGAGAGCTTTTAATTTCTCTGGAATCTTTGACTAGATTCCTTTTCAGCTGACGAGATTTCTCATGATTGGGCAGAATCCCGTAGAGAGTAGAAAGAGAAAGAGAGGACATGTCACTGGACATCTTAAGACACATGGAAAAGGTGTCCCAAGATTCAGGAAGACATTCCAGAAACTTAGTTAAATTTTTTGAGTTTGAATATTCCCTGCCTACAGTACTAAGATGAATAAGAAGACAATTAAAACGTTGATGTACTTCAGACATTGTCTCAGTCTTTCCACAAAGAAAGCTTTCATACTACCTTATTAAACTAATCTTCCTTGATTCTTGAACCTGAGAGGTTCCTTCATCTTGAACACAAAGAGTGTCCCACATGGATTTAGAAGTCATGAGTTTCATCACTGAGTGATAAATCTTGTCAGGAAGAGACATAGCTATTATAGACCTAGCGCGAGTGTCTATACCTATTTTCTTCTTGACTTCATCACTCCACTAATGAAGAAGCATTGGAATCTGTCATTCAAGAATTGCGGCAGTCGTAGCAGTTCTAGGAACAACTCATGAAATAGCAAATGGTACATATGGTCCATTTTCTATATAGTGTGGATTTTCAGGATCCACACCTTCTAGAAAGAGAGACATCCGATTCTTCCATAGACTAAAGTTGTGTTATACCCAGGTTTGAGACAACCTGGGTTGAGGTAATTTATACGTGTTCGTTATGTGGATTACGTGAAATATGCATGTCTCAGTAGAAATGCATGAACTCTATATGTGAAATATGAACATGATATTGTGCATGCATATATGTGAAAAGATGACATGATATGTATGTAATTTATACATGTATGCATGTGGTGTGAAGCATATATGAGGTGATGTCTATTTGTGATAAGATATTCTGGTGGAAACATTACTATATTATTTAAAAACTTATATCTTCATGGTTAAGAAATCATGAATTTTATAATGAAAAACACACCACCCATGGTTATTTCAATTGGTTAAAGCTTTCATCGCCTATGAGTTTTATAATTAAAATAATCTTCACCGCCATAGTGGGAGTATTTAAAAAAATAAAAAGATAAGATTCTATCTTATCATTTCATTTGAAGAGAAATTTGTTGAAAGAGAAAAAGAGTGTTGTGGCGGTGAGAAGTGTTCTTGAACAAATCTTTTGTTCAAAGCTGTTTGRAGAGCTTGTGATTTGCTGTGTGTTTTAAAACTACAGAATTTGTGATTTGTTAAGGTGAGTTTTTTTTAAACTACCGTCGATTATAAACTATGAGTTTTATAAATACTGTTGATTATACACTGTGAGTTTTTTATGACTAAAATCTTTATATTTTGTTATATAAACTGCTGGGTTTTGATAGTGGTTTTGAAGAAAAGATGGTAAAACTATTTTGATAATTTAAAGGTGTTATTGTTATTAAAAATTGTGTTGGGAAGGATAAAGAAAGGATTGCTTCTTTAAAACAGTTTTGGAATGATATCCTGTTTTGAGGATTTAAAAAGAGATATAATGTTTTGGAAATCATTGAATGGAATAGATTGTTCTTGAGTTTGAAAGGTTTTGATGATAAAACTGTAGGTTGAAAACTATAGAGAATATTCTTTTGAGACGATTGTTATTTTGATATGTCTTCATTTGAAATTAATCTATAGATTTTATGGATAAAACTATGAATGAGGATTCGATAAGATGGTTGTGACTGCGGTCCTTCATCCGAACTAGTTCATAGATTTTGAAGAAGAAATAAGGGTGGCATATCAAGGAGAGGTGTCTTTTGGAATAAGGGTGGCATATCAAGGAGAGGTGTTTTTTTTGGAATAAGGGTGGCATATCAAGGAGAGGTGTACATTTGGATATAATGGTGGCGATTGTGTGTGAATATCTGGTTGGTCCTCATTATTGGACCAGAGGATTCTGGTTATTGATTTGAAGAATGAGAAAGTTTTTAGTAAATGTACTAATTGGACCAGAGGCTCTATATCTATTAATAAGAGCTTCTATGTCAAAGTCATATTTTTAGAAGTTTTAAGAAAAGGATTTCATACTTAGAATCTTTTTATGAAAAACAGTCCAGAGGGGCTCTGGTTGGCTTACACGTTGAACCATAAGCTCTGGTTAGTACAAGCTGAGGCTCTGGTCGAGGAACCAGAAGCTCTGGAAGAGAGACCAGAGGGGCTCTGGTCGAAGAACCAGAAGCTCTGGAAAAGAGACCAGAGGGGCTCTGGTCCTGGTTATTGAAATATATTCTAAGTGTGGTTTGGAACCAGAGGCTCGATGGACCAAAACAAAATCTGATTTTATTTCCGCATGTTGTGAAATGATTATTTGATAAATGTTTGGTGATCTTCACCCTGCATCACATAAATTGTATTCGTCTTGAAAGTTTATAAATAGTCTATAATTGTAAAAAGTCAGCGTGTTTGACTTTTCTTATAGAAGTTTGACTTTGAGTTGTCTTTGTAGTTTGACCATATAAATAGGTTAATCTTTGTAATTAGAAAAAAGAAGAGCTCATTTGTAATAAATCATACGTATTGAGAGGTTTGACTGAAATTGTAAGGTTTGACTTTTTCTCTCAAAGTTCATATCATGTTCTTGAATGCAATATCAAGATTCTGCCATTGTTGTGAAGAAAATGAAGATTGATCAGTGAAATAGGACTTACAATTGGTATCAGAGCAGGATGCAAGAAGTCAGAGGTTAAAAAGAAATCAGATAAGTGAATTTTTTTTAAAATTTTTTTTGTGTGTTCTTCGTGTTCTTATTTTTTTTTTTTAGTTTTTGATCCGATTTTTTCATAAAATCTTGTGTTTTCGTGTTATAAAATAATCAAAATGCTCGAAATTGAATTGTGAATCTTTGTTATTCACAAACTTTTCTGATTTAATCAATTTTTATCAAGATTTAATCGGATTTTGTGTTTTTTATTTTTTTCGTGTTCTTGAATTTTTTTTTTTAAAACAGTGTTTTTGATCCATTTTTTTAAAATTTTTTTGTTTTTGTGTTTTAATTGCTTTTGATCTGTTTTTAATATTTTAGATTGATTTTTTTTTGTTAAACCGCCCATTATTTTTTTAAAAAGCCCAATGGTTAAGGCCCAATTCTTCATCCGGTTTAGAGCTCTTGTTCTTAAATCGTTCTAGTAAACATCATAGCTTCTTGTTCTTAAATCTAAGGTGGTATCGATTTCGTCTAAGGGTAAACTGCACAAAGCATCTCCGGATTAGTTGAGCGGATACGCACAAGCCTTGACCGGTGTTCATCTAAACCGGTCACCTCTTGACCGGATTAGTGCTCTGATTCGGTAAGTCCATCTCAGGTTTAGGGTAAACCGTTCAGTTCTTGATTGGATTCCTTGAGCGGTTTAAGCTACACCAGATACCATATCGTCGAATTCACATCAGGTAAGAATATATCTGGGCGATTTAGGGTTATCCGCATATCGTTTACTGTTTCTCCGGTTTAGTTTGAGTTGTGTTTGATTTCCATTGAAGTTGTGCTATGTCCGGTTTATTAAATCGCTTGTATGTATTACAAGGTAAAGTTTTTTTTTTGTCCGGATTCATAAACCGCTCATGCTAAATCGAACTCAGGTTTTTCAATTTTGAAGTTTTTGAGTTTTAAGCTGTTTAATTTCTCTTACTGCTGTGTTTGTGATTCTAAGAAATGAAACAACAGCAGGTTATGCTGCTTGAACGAATTTCAATCTAAATTGAACAGCAGGCTAAATTTCTCAGGTAATCCTCTAAATCGCTGAACTGGCACTTGTTTGTCTGTGTTCCTTCTAGACTTCATCTTCCTCACATAGTGATTTCTAGGACTGGGTTTGAGAGCTTGAACAGATTTGAGCATTGCTTGAACAAATAGAGATATCACTTGCTTGAAGCAATAGCTGTTCATTTATATGTCATTTGTACACTAGTACAGCAGCCCAGGTTGATTTGAAACAGATTTAAGTGATTATTCTTGCTGCTCCACTCGAACGAGTTATAATCAACAGGTTATTTGCAGTGTACAGGTTTGTATACATGCTGCCCGATCATGTTGACAGGTTTGTAATTCACAGCAGGTTTAGTATTGACTTCATGTTGTGATCTGTTTTGAGATTTCATGTTGTAATCTTGAACAGTTTAGTATCTTGATCTGTTTCATTTTGACAGTGAATTGTTGTGTTTTGAGCATATTTGGTTATTGCATCTTGTTTTATATTGATCTAATGTTTACCTTCTTATGCTGTTTGGATTAGGTACCTGAAGTATCTAATTTGCAGTGTTTCTGGTTTGTAACAGGTAAAACAGGTTTAACAGGTTCATTTTAACAGGTTCATTTTAAAGTTGTGTGTTGGTAACAGCAGTGTGCAGCAGCAACAAGAACAACAGCAACTGTTTTTGATTTGATTCTGTGTTGTGCTGTGTTAAGACAGCAACTAAACAAACAGCAGTAAACAAGTAGCTAGTTCTTTGCAGACAGCAGATCGATTTGAAACAGTGCAGCAACAGATTCATAGCAGTGTTGGTGTAGAGATGCAACAAGACAGCAGCAACAGAGTTTTTTTGTGATCTTGACAGCCGGTTTATAAATCTATTTTTGCAATTTAAACATAGGTTTAAATTTGTTTGTGTATTTGAGGACTTTCCAGTGTCAAGTTTGCAGGGAAGGGCTGTGCTATGCTGTGTTTAGACAGCAACAAGAACAAGAACAGAGAAGAAAGAAGACAGCATTGTAACAGCAGCCTTTTGAAACAGCAGCTACACATCAACAGAAAGTGTATCAGATTTATTTTGATTTGGTTGTCGTTGTTTAGAATCCATTTTGAGAAGTCTGGTTTGAGTGTATTTGAGTTTGTCTTGAAAGCAACAAACCAATAGCAGGATCTGTTTAAACAGCAACAGGTATCATCTGTTTTGATTTAGATTTAGATTTGAAACAGATTTAGATTTGGACTTAAACAAATGCAGCAGATTTAGTAAACTGATTTGTAACAGAAAGTTTAGTGCAGCAACTATATTTTGACAACAACTACATTTTGACAGCAACTATTGTGAAAGCATCATCACCAGTGTGCAGTGTTTTATTTGAGGAGTTGCAGGCTGAACTCAACAGGTTTGATACGCAACAGGATTTAAGTGACAACAACATTGTTATTTAAACAGCTTGCATCAACCATTTTTGTTTAGACTGCTGTTTGCTAGACTGTTTAAGTGCTATCTGATCTAAGTTCTACAACAGCAAGTCTTGAAAGCAGCAGGGTCTATTTAACCAACAGCAGGTCTTAGTTTAAGCTAAACAACAGATTTGTGAAAGCTTGCAGCTTAACAGAGAAGAAAGAAACAGCAACTTCAAAACAGCAGCAGCAACTTCAAAACTTTTATTAAAGGACTGTGTTTTTGTGAAAGCTATCTGTTTTTGTGCTGCTATTGTGTGTGTAGGACTGTGTTTGTTGTAACAGCAGGACTAAAACAGCTTCACTTTGGGTCTGGTTTAACAGCAGACTAAAACAGCAGCTTATTCAGATCTTAATTCTGTTTTGTGATTGTATATTTGTGGATTTGAGGACTGAATCAGAAGGTATCTGCACAGAGGTCAAGTAAGTTTTTTGAAGCTACACAGTTTTGAAGGAACATAAGCAGATTTTTTCATTAGAGTCATTTCATTCAGCTTCACAGCAGCCCAAAGCATACAAGTGATTTTTTTTGGATAGAACTTCGAGAGCAGATTGTATATTTTTTTTGTTCCACATCTGTATTGTAAAGAGTGGCTATTGCTTGTTTTAGAGTTGACTCAGATTGATTTGGACTAGAATCAGATTTTTGGACTTGGATTAGTTTGTTTTGGACTTAGACATTATTTTCTTCAATTTAATTTTTGTTGTGTTTTTTATTTTGTTTTTCAATTGTGTTTATATTTTCTTTTGGATCATTGTATATCTGTTTTTTGTGTGTTTTCAGTGTTTGTGTTTTTATATTTTTTTTTTAGCTTTAACTGTTCATATTTCTTTTATCTGTTTTCACTACATAGATCCTTAACTGATCAATTTTACTTGTTTCTAATGGCAGATATTGTGCAGGAGTTGAGAGAGAAGCTTGTTGAGTCAGAAACGAGCTTCGTGAATCTTAAAGAGCATTACAGAACTTTATATCTTAAAAATTGTGCTCATGACGATTTTATAAACAACTTAAAGAATAATCATAAAAATGAATGTGAACGAATTGTGAAGGAATTTGAATTTAAGATTGAAAAGATTGAAAAGATTGAAAATAATCGGAGTTCGGATCAGAAAAACTATAGTGATGATTTGAAAAGGTTGACTTCGTCTAATACAGATTTGTCAACTAAACTTCAAATAGTTCAAACTGCACTAATTGCTGAGAGGAACGCTTCAAGAAGCAATTCAGATATCAAGGATTTAACTGAGAAATTCCACAAGACTGAGAATGATCTGACTGAGTTAAGGAAATTATTTGAATTAGAAAAGGAAAAGGTTTTAAAGACTGAAAAGATTTTACATGATGAAAGGAATGAGATGGCGATAGAAAAGAAGAGGATCATCGACGTTGAAAGAATGTTTGGCACTGAACGAGAATCTTACGAGAAGAAGATTAACTCTCTCGAGCTGAACGCCAAGATGCTTCTAAAGCAAATCTCGGATTTTGAGCAGCTTATCATTTTGGAAAGAGAAAAGAATGCTAAAGAAAAGACAGACATCTCCGAAGACTGTCAGAGTCAACTACTGAAACTATCTAAAAGCATTGACTTAAAGCAAAAGGCTTTAGACGAAGACAAAAAGCAATTTGCTATAGAGAAAAGAAATACTTCAAAGATGTATACAACAATTGCAAAAGAGCTTACTGAGAAGAGGAAGTGGCTTGACATAGCTTCAGAGAATGACAAAAGCAGCTCCGATGAAGAGAATAGAGAGTTGGTTAATCAGAAGAAAAGGTTTGAAATGATTCAGAAGGAGTTAGAAGGTAAACTCCTGGATACTTCAAAGAAATTGTCTGATCTAAAGACAGACCTTGAAACTGAACTGAACATGAGAACTGAACTGAAAATTAAATATGATTTAGTTACTGTAGAACGAGACCAGCT
>NW_020202437.1:26875-28403 GCF_001531365.2 Cynara cardunculus var. scolymus
CTTTTTATAAGATTGAAAACAATTTCATACGTTGAAATTGGATGTTATCTTCCCATTCCCTTAATCTGAAAAGATTAAATAAGTGGATTTGTAAAGATCTACTTACAGTTTCATGATTTGACGGTTTAAACGAAAAATTTCATTCATCTTTTGTATGATGGAATGATTCTCATTACATCATAAGGGGGAGTATAATAATGAATGAAATATTCATTTTCGAACATTGTTATAGGGAATTTGATGCAAAGATCAAAGGGTAACTTAGAAAATGGCAAAAGACTCAAAAGAAGAAGTGTGACTTAAGATGATTATTGAAAGATTATTTGTGTGCCACAATGACTGAGAGATGTTGAATGTGAAGATCATTTTTCACAAAAGTTTACTGAAGATTTGTTATCTGAAGATTCCTTGAAGATCACATCTTGTACAGTATTTCTGAAGATCGTTTTTTAATATGTTCTACATTGTTAAAAGAGAAGATCACCGTGAGTCTACATTCGAGGGGGAGAATGCTAGAAGATCTTTCTCAACAGTTGATCGTTTGAAGATTACAAGTTGAAGATTTCTTTTAAAGAAGACATTTTGTGCATAAAGTTTCAAAGTTCAAACGAGCACTCAAAGCGCAGAATTTTCTTTCAAGTCTGAATACAAAGGGGGAGAATGTTAGGACTGAGAAAACAGTATTAATTGTATTCGTCTTGAAAGTTTATAAATAGTCTATAATTGTAAAAAGTCAGCATGTTTGACTTTTCTTATAGAAGTTTGACTTTGACTTGTCTTTGTAGTTTGACCATATAAATAGGTTAATCTTTGTAATTAGAAAAAAGAAGAGCTCATTTGTAATAAATCATACGTATTGAGAGGTTTGACTGAAATTGTAAGGTTTGACTTTTTCTCTCAAAGTTCATATCATGTTCTTGAATGCAATATCAAGATTCTGCCATTGTTGTGAAGAAAATGAAGATTGATCAGTGAAATAGGACTTACAAAAGGGAACCTCACTAGACATTCATGTCTAACCCTCATTTCGTGTTTTCAAAATATGTGTGCATGTAAAGATAATAAGGGAAAAAGCATTAAGTGAATTACTTCCCTATGTGCTTAGCTATTTTGGAAGCATAGATGCTAGGATGCAAGAACATGTATTCTTGAAATTTTTGGGTTGCGTATTTTACATTATAGACTCTTGTATCAAGGACCTATGTGGGGGAAAACATGTATTCTATATATGAAATATGTGTTATATGCAATGTATGGATTTGGGGGTGTTATAGAGTTGGTATCAGAGCCTGAGTTTAAGGGATTTAGGTATTCACATGCATGATACCAAGACTTAAACTATTTCATTGCATATTAGGGTCTCAGACATAGTTAGCACCTTTGGAATAAATATAATAAGTTAACAAATCAGTGTGTAAGGTATTTTCGGATTACATCTGGCCAATGTAATTTTGAATTTACAGGTACATAACTGAACTTAGACACTTTATTATATTTGGGAATGTGAAAAATATGTGTTTTAACTTTG
>NW_020202437.1:28743-30441 GCF_001531365.2 Cynara cardunculus var. scolymus
AAAGAGATCCAATTAAAGCTATGTGTTGGATCAAAGAGATGGAGTCTGTATCCAATACCATCCGATGTGCAGAAACAGATAAAGTCAGATTTGCGGTCTCGGTGTTAAAATCAAATGCGTTAGTTTGGTGGGAAGTAGAATCCTTAGCCAGAACAAATATTTTGCAAACTATGACATGGCTAGAGTTTGTCAACAGATTCAAGGAGCAACTTTGCCAAAAAGCTGCCATTAGACAAATGGAAGAAGTCTTTCTAAAATTGGAATAAGAAGACAGAACTGTAAGGGAATATACAGAGAAATTCATCGAATATTCAAGATTTGCAGAACATTATATTTCCTCGGAATCTAGAAAAGTGAAAAGGTATATTTGGGGATTGAAACCATCAATCCGAGAATTTGTCATAGCCATGAATCCGGCTACATTTTCATTGACCGTTGACGCAGCGGAGGTAACAGAAAAAAACAAGAATAGACAAGAAGAAGGGAAAGCAATAGAAAAGAGGAAATGGGAAGGTCCATCAACCGGATACAAAGGACCAAAAGTTGTAAAGCWTGRAAAYAGGCCCATACAAAGATTCAATGAAAGGACTTGTCCCCGATGTCATCAAGTTCATCAGGGAGAATGAAGGATTGAGCTAAGGAAATGTTACAAATGTGGTGAAACAGGTCATTTGTCGAATGTTTGCCCAACAATTAAAATGTGTTTTAATTGTAATTCTCCAAATCACCTCAGACCAAATTGTCCACAATTGAAAGCCCCACAGTTAACCATGGGAAGCAATACATCAACAGGCCGAGGAAGACCAAATATGGGCAGAGGAGCAACGGGTGGGGCGCAGGGTCGATCTTTTCAAATGACCAAACATGAAGCAGAAACTGCACCCGATGTAGTAACAGGTACATTTTTCGTGAACTCCTTACATGCTAAAGTATTATTGACTCGGGTGCAAACTTCTCATTTGTATCCCCATCGTTTGCCTTTTGTGCACGTATGAATTCTGTGCCACTTGACGATAAGTTARTAGTTGATACTGCTAACGGTCAAGTATCTGTGAGTTATATGTTTAAAAACTGCACTATCATGATTGAGGATTGTGAGCTACCTATCCGATTGTTTCCCATGCCTATGAAAGAATTTGATTTGATAATAGGGATGGATTGGTTGGCAGAAAATAAGGCCAGCATCGTTTGTAATGAAAAGATGATTAGAATTATGTTACCTGACAGAGGGACAGTCGTAATTTATGATCATCAGGATCATCGTACCAGTTTGCTATCTGTGATGAAAGCCAGAAAATATATCCAAAAGAAATGCCAAGGATTTTTAGCTTACATAATTGATGCCAAGAAAGAAAAGCGTAAGCAATAATTAATTTCGGTTGTAATTGAATATCCTGAAGTCTTTCCAGAAGACTTGTCAGGGCTACCTCCAGATAGAGTTATTGAATTTGGGATTGATTTAATACTTGGAGCAGCACATGTAGCAAAAGCACCGTACAGATTAGCTCCATCAGAATTAAAAGAACTGGTTATACAATTAAAGTATTTGTCAGACAAAGGATTTATCAGCCCAAGTACTTCACCATGGGGAGCTCCAGTTCTGTTTGTGAAAAAGAAAGATGGCAYTATGCGTATGTGTATTGATTATCGAGAGTTAAACAAATTGACCATAAAGAACAAATATCCATTACCCAGGAT
>NW_020202437.1:32337-33763 GCF_001531365.2 Cynara cardunculus var. scolymus
TTATGTTGGAATGAGGTAGGTGAAAAACATTGACAGGTCCCGAGATTGTGCAAGTAACGTCTGAGAAGATTGACCAGATTCGAGCAAAAATCAAAATTGCCCAGGATCGACAGAAAAGCTATGCCGACAAACGAAGAAAACCGGTTGAATTTAACGTAGGTGACTTTGTAATGTTAAAGGTATCTCCATGCAAAGGTGTTATGAGATTTGGGAAGAAAGGTAAGCTTAGTCCAAGGTATATTGGACCATTCAGAATCTGCAAAAGAATTGGACCGGTAGCTTATCAGTTGGAATTACTAGAAGAACTCCGCTTAATTCACAGCACCTTTCATGAATCAAATCTACGCAAATGTTTGGTAGACTCAAGTTTAGCAATACCACTTCTTGAGATTAAACTTGACAATAAGCTGAGTKTTATCGAGACACCAGAGGCAGTAACTGACAGAAAGATCAGAGTACTGAGAAACAAGGAGATCAGTTTAGTAAAAGTGAAGTTGCGTTTTCATAAGTGTTCAGAAGCAACTTGGGAATTAGAATCTGATATGAAAACCCAATATCCGTGGTTAGTTGAATAAGTGAATTCCAGGACGGAATTCTTTTAAGGAGGATAGAATGTTATAACCAGGTTTGAGACAACCTGGGTTGAGGTAATTTATACRTGTTYRTTATGTGGATTACGTGAAATATGCATGTCTAAGTAGAAATGCATGAACTATATATGTGAAATGTGAACATGATATTGTGCATGCATATATGTGAAAAGATGACATGATATGTATGTAATTTATACATGTATGCATGTGGTGTGAAACATACATGAGGTGATGTCTATTTGTGATAAGATATTCTTGTGGAAACTGTTGGATTGATTAACTCAGTTTCTTGGTATAGATTAGTTACTTGGATGATTTGTTTGACAGTGTTGATGCAGCGAAAGTAATAAGAATCAAGCACAGTAGAAATCAATAAGAACACGATGAAGACGATTGATGAACACAAGAGAGAGCTTCAAAATGATTTTCAATTCAATGAAAATGTTAACAATTACAATATTGAAGCTTAGTGAAATACAAGGGCCTATGCTGCTATTTATACAAGCAAGTAACCATTTCCTGACACGACCTAAAAGTAAATTAATCTAAGCCGTTTGATCAAAACAGATTACAGACAAGAACATGTGATAAACACGAGCAGCTAATAAACCAAAGTAAAACAACTAAAGAAGATCTATACAGAAGACGTGCTGCAGAACCTCTGTGAAACATGACAAAGGTTCTGTCGTCTTTGACTTGTAGCAATGACTATGCAGAGGACCAGTTTACAGAACCTCTGTGAGACACGACAGAGGTTCTGTCACTTGAGACTTGAACGGTTGAGCATCTTCTGCTGTTGGTCCTCTGTGGTCTTCTGTGACAGATCATCTTCT
>NW_020202438.1:0-4468 GCF_001531365.2 Cynara cardunculus var. scolymus
TTTTCCTTTTCGGCCATCAAGCTTCGCTCTCATGAGTTATACTTGTATTTGTTCTTGTAGTAGTCTGCATCCTTGATCAAGCGTCCTTTGCATTCTTTTGAAAAATGACCAAGCTTTCCGCATTTGAAGCATCGAAGGTCATTTTTCCTTCCTTCCTTGTCCTCTCTTCTTTCCTCTCTTCGTTCTTCTCTTCTATCTTCTCTTCTATCTTCTCTTCTCTCCTCTCTTCTATCGTCCCTTTCTTCTCTTTCACTTCTTCTTTCGTTCCTCTGATAGTATTTAGATGTCTTTCTATCATACGAAGACTGGAACTTTTCCCTTCTGAAHTCTTTTTGCTCGTAGGGTTTTCTGATGAACTTCTTCTGAAATTGTCTTGTAATCAAGGCCAAGGATTTGGCGAATGCTTTAATATCATCATCTGAATCADAAGTTTCCTCTTCAGATYYTRATYCGACCAATAAAGCTTTCTTGCCTTTCTTCTTGTGTTCTTTGGCGGGAATCCTTGATTTCTCAACTTCATCTGCAGCAAGAGCAAGAGGTCCTCCAATGGATACCTTTTTCTTCATAATATCACTTTCTTGTGCTGCAAGAGTTCCATACACATCATGAAGAGACCAGCCATCTAAGTCCTGATTTGCTTGTAAAGACATGGATAGCTGAGTCCATTCATTGCCTAGACTTTTTTGGAATAAAACATTGTTTTCTTCCTTAGTTCTCATGGTATCGTTTCTACGACATTGATTTATCAATGTGTTGAAACGGTCATAGGTCTTTTTTATGGGTTCATCAGGGAGGGCTTTGAAATTGGTGTAATCATTGAGACATTGTGCTCTACGATTTTTCTGTCTTTGCTCCTCCTTCCAGTTGACTGGCCAATTCATCCCATAGTTCTTTTGCAGTGGAGCATGTATCAAGGGATTGAAAGATTTCATTGGGCAGGGCCATTATTATAAGTCTCTTGGCCTTTCTGTCGGTCTCGACTTTTTCTTTGTCATCATCATCCCAATTTCTTTCCTCTTTCATCATGTAGTAAGCTGGAATTTCAGCCGTGGTACTTGTTGCTGGAACTCTTGGAACAATAGTTTGAGGGATGTAAGGACCCCCCTGTATGGATCGCAGGAGATTTCTGTCCATCCCTTCCAGAAAATTTACCATTCTTATCTTCCATTGAGGATACTCCTCACGTTGAAGAGTTGGCGGCTTTGTGAGAGAACCAACGTTGTAGGCAGAATTCCAGTTGGCCATTTGAAAAGATTTGGAGAAGAAGAATAAATTTTTAAAGAAAAAGAAGATTTAAATATTGAGAGTTTTGAATGATCGTTTGATTGGATAATCAATCAATAGGCTCTAATACCAATTGTTGATCCCAGATCTCTCAGTAACACTTATAATTTAGTTACGAATAACCAAATTATAATAATTTTATGAAGAAAGTTAAGAAGACTCAAAATTAATATATGAATATTAAAGAACAATTTGAGCTTCAAAGGTTTTACTTTATTGATAATAAGACGTAAAACACTAAGAGGATTTTTCACATATGCACACTTTTTACAATAGACCTAGTCGTCTATTTATACTAGTTAGCTAATGCTAAGATAACTAACTATTACTATTTTCTAGCAAATATTGTAGCAGATAGATTATGTTTATCTTTTACATGGATAATCATTGTTTACAAGATAAACTATAAATCTAGCTGTTGATGCGTCATCTCCAGCTGTGATGATTTCATCCTTATCTTTAAATCTTCATTGCACGCTTGGATGAATACTTAGAAAACCTTCTAAGTGTTAGTCTGTCCATCGCATCAATGAATACACTTTCCATCGCATCATCCATCGATCCGCTGGTTGTACTTGGTCCATCGGTTCGATGGTTGGTCTTTCCATCGATGCTCTGGTTAGTCTTTCCATCGATTCAGACTTAGTCTTTTCTGCCTTGATCTCTTCATCGGTCTTCTGGTTCTTCATCACTTATTGTTTTTCATTACTTTTTACATTTTGCACTATGGGATCTAACAAAGTATATTCAAAAGAAATATCAGGGGTATTTGGATTATGCTATTGATGCAAAAAAAAAAGGAAAGCAAGAATTGACTCCGATTGTTTAGTGATTATCCAGAAGTTTTTCCAGAGGACTTATCCGGTCTACCGCCAGACAGAGTTATTGAATTCGGGTTTGATTTGATACCCGGACCAGCACCAGTAGCCAAAGCACCATACCAATTAGCCCCGTCAGAACTGAAAGAATTGGTTACACAATTAAAAGATTTACTTGACAAAGGATTCATCAGACCTAGTATTTCACCATGGGGAGCTTCAGTTCTTTTTGTGAAAAAGAAAGACGGTTCTATGCGTATGTGTATCGATTATCGAGAACTGAAAAAACTAACGATAAAGAATAAATATCCATTGCCAAGGATTGATGACTTATTTGATCAACTAGTGGGAGCTAGTTACTTCTCAAAGAATGATTTACGATCTGGCTATCATCAACTCAAAGTTAAAGAAGAAGATATTGCCAAAACAACTTTCCGAACCAGGTACGGACATCATGAATTCTAAGTTATGTCATTCAGTTTAACTAACGCACCTGCAGCTTTTATGGATTTAATGAATCGAGTATGCAAAGAATATCTTGATAAATTCGTTATTGTATTTATCGATGATATTCTAATATACTCTAAAACCAAGGAAGAGCATGCACAACACCTTTGATTAATACTCGAGCTCTTGAAAAGAGAAAAGTTGTATGCAAAGTTGTCAAAGTGTCAATTCTGGTTGAGGGAAGTTCAATTCCTTGGGCATGTTATATCAGAAGCAGGGGCCAAAGTGGATCCAGCAAAGATCAAGGCAGTCGAGAAATGGGAGGCAACAAAGACTCCTTCTGAAGTCCGAAGCTTTTTGGGATTGATAGGCTATTACTATAAATTTATTCAAGATTTTTCCAAAATAGCCATGCCATTGACCAAATTAACTCGGAAGAACATCAAATTTTAGTGGGAAGAAGAACATCAACGTGGTAGCCGACGCCTTAAGTAGAAAATAAAGAAGTGGAACTATCAAAGCTGTGGCGATGAAAATAAACTTAACTTTCGATCTTCTCCAAGAAATTTTGAAAAATCAGAAAGAAGCTGTTAAAGAGAATCAGATGAAGTTAGAAAGACTGAATTAAATGAGTTCCACCCTGAAACCAAATGATAGGAGAATTTTGTGCTTCCGAGGTCGAATTTGGGTAACGTGCTGTAGAAATACACGGGAGACCATCCTGAATGAAAGTCATAACTCTCGTTACTCCAGGCACCAATAAGATGTACAAGGATTTGAAACCCTTCTATTGGTGGCCAGGATTAAAAAAAGATATCGCGAAATACGTGGATTGATGCTTAACTTGTCTACAAGTTAAGATTGAGCGCCAAAGACCATATAGAAATCTGCAATCTTTGGAAATTTCAGTCTGGAAATTTGATCACATTACGATGGACTTTGTCATGAAATTACCTCGAATGCCGAAAGATTATGATCCAATCTCGGTAATAGTGGATCGCCTATCAGAGTCTACGCATTTCCTACCAATAAGAAAAAACTATTCTTTAGAAAGATTGGCTCAAATCTACATTAAGGAAATTGTGACCAGACATGGTATTCCATTATCCATCATCTCTAACAGAGAGAATCATTTTACATCAAAATTATGGAAAAGTCTACAAAGAGCTTTGGGGTTACAAATACGGTTAAGTACCGCCTATCACCCGCAAAAGGACGGACAAAGTGAAAGAACCATTTAGACTCTCGAAGACATGTTAAGAACCTGTGTTATTGACATCTGGGGATCATGGGAGGATCACTTGCAGTTTGATAGAATTGAACTACAATAACAGTTATCACTCCAGCATCCAAGCGGCACCATATGAGGTATTGTATGGACGAAAATGCCGAACACCATTATGTTGGAATGAGGTAGGTGAATGACAACTGACAGGTCCGGATATTGTTCAAGTAACTTCTGAAAAAACTGAACAGATTCATGCAAGAATTAAGACAGCACAAGATCGTCAGAAAAGCTATGTCGATAGAAGACGATAACCGATTGAATTTTGTATGGGTGACTTTGTAATGTTGAAAGTATCTTCGTGGAAGGGTGTTATGAGATTTGGGAAGAAAGGTAAGTTTAGTCTAAGGTATATTGGACCATTCAAGATTTGCATACGAGTTGGGTTAGTGGCTTATCAGCTAGAACTACCGGACGAGCTCAGCCTAATCCACAACACCTTTCATTTGTCAAATCTACGCAAATGTTTGGCCGATCCATGTTTAGCAATACCGCTTCCAGATATTAAACTAGACAGTAAACTGAATTTTGTAAAAACACTAGAAGCAGTGACTAGCAGGAAAACCAGGGTGTTGAGAAACAAGGAAATCAGTTTGGTAAAAGTACAATGGCGTTATCATAAGGGTTCAGAAGC